>NW_026555337.1:34972357-35132262 GCF_029017545.1 Prosopis cineraria | reverse complement strand
TCAACTATCCAAAAAAAAATATAAATATTTTTTTATAAATAGTTATACAGTATATATTCTTGTTTACTAACTTTTTAGTTTAACGATATTTTAACCTTTATGAAAAAAAATAACATAATTAACAATAGGAAATTTTGAAAAACAAAATTAAAGGTTAGGAGGGTTAATTTTAAATTTTAAAAGTGAGGGGGTTATATGCAATTCTCTCAAAGTTCCGAAAGGTTTATACATTTTAGCTTAAATTCTATGTAGTCATATTAATTTAATAAATCATTTAAAAAAGGCTTATCGGAGCATTTAAATCTTTCTCATTGTTTAGTTAAAACTTGTTATGTGGATTTTCCTTCATTACTGACTGATTGTGTTGGGCACAATGTTGTCCAATGCAAAAGAAGTTGCAAACCCGAGTTTACGATTGAGGCTCTCAATATCTCTATCCTCTATTCAAGCTCTGCCACTTGAGCAGAGTTTATATAATCATCATTCAATGTTCAATCTCTCATATCTCAATACCTCTTATATTTTCAATTGGCTAGTTAATGACTATGGATTAACAAACTGATGAATTTGCACTATAAAGTAAGCATATGTTTGCTAATAGTTATGTATAGAGGAGTCGCAATTGCTGGTTTACCTTTGAGGTTATCAATATCTCTGTTCCCTATTCTCTGTTCATGCCCTGTCATTTGAAGCTAAAGCATTAAGTTGCTCTGGCTTTTCAGTTAATTAATCGATGCTTGTGGACTTTTGGATTCAAATCACACATCTTTTATTGTTTGAGCAATGAATGAATAAAGGAAAGAAAGAATAAGGGGGAGAGAGAAGGCATACCCACTTGTAACTGTTAATCATTCTCTGTTCATATTTCTACCATTAAAGTCTATTACGATTTCTTTTGCCTGTATATGTGTGCTTTAATTGTTGACGACGCTTTCCAGCTCTTTTATATTGCAGAGCCCATGAATGGAGTGCATGCTTGAAACCTTCCTCATGCTTAATCAATTGTGAATCCATATTTATCGGACTCATTTTGAAATTGGTGAAATGGGTGCGCGCGAGTGCGTAATATGAAAAGTCAAGCAATATTATTTACGGCACTCATACTTCACAAAATATGTCATATTTATTTGATGTGTTTGAAGGATCCTATGACAATTATATGTTGATCAAATTGTTGGGTTTATTGAAATTCATCCCAAATTGCGATGAATGGATTTGATGAGATATTTCTTTCTTTTGTATTTTTAATAGGATTAAGGTTTATTTTTATTTCTTTTTCTTTTTTAAGGAGCACTCAACAACTTATATTGATAAGTGAGGCAATTTTTTTTAAACTATTTTTTTAAGGAAAAAATCTCTTTCATTAATCACTCATTAACTTTGTCATTTTGTGCTGATGATGTGGCATATACGTGTGAACGCCTAATGATAAATAGGACTTTAACCCTTGTTGGCCATGTTTTTTTGGCACTGATTTTTCCCTGAACTTTTTTTAGGAGCGTTGCGCAACTTGAAATATTTTTAAATTATTAAATATTTTAATACTTACTAATATAAATATTATTATTTATAAATATTTATCCAAAATTTATACATTATTTTTTTAAAATATTAATAGCTCAAAATTTTTTTATAAATTTATAAATGACTTGTAAATTGTGCATGGAGATTTGCAAATAACAATAATAATATTAAAAATAAATTGTAGAAAAATGACCTTATAGGAAAATTAATATTGATTATAACTCATAAATTTTCTATGTCATTCTTTATAATTTTTTTGTTTAACTAATAGTCAAACTAATGATATTTAGATTGAAGTGTAGCTTGCTCAGCTTTATAATTAGACTAAAAATATATTAGCTATAATATATCTAAAGTAATTCATACTCATCAGAAGAATGGCACTTAAAAATTATTTTATCAAGTAAATTCCCAACAAATTATAAAATACAAAGCAAGTTCATTAAGTTCTTAATTGGTATTTACATAATATTAATATGTCCACAATTTTAATTTGGAAATAAGTTGTAAATTAAACAAGACAATATTAATTTTATACCATTAATTTAAAAGTTCCTTCCTCTATTCTTAACACAAGTTGTAAAATATTAAATATTAAATTTGGGTGGTGATATATATTAGAGTAAGACTGAAAGTTGGTAATTTATTTGTAAATAATAATAATAATATGTGTGTTGTTATTATTGACAAATTTTCACATGCAATTTACAAGTCATTTATAAATTTTTTGAAACTAGTTTAAACTATTAATATTTAAAAATTATAAATTTGGACAATATTTATAATAATAATATTTAAATTATTAAATATTAAAAATATTTAATATTTAATAATATTTATTAAATTTTATTTAATATGACTTTAGGGAGCCCATGCTCCTAGAAAGAGATTTTATAAGTAAATTAATATCAAAAGAAAATGATGCTTCCACTTTTGTGGCACATGGCCACATGCACGTGTTACAACAGTAAAAAATAAAAAAAAATAATGGGTGACTAAAGAAAATGAGGTTTTTGCTCATTAAAAAAATAATTTAAAAAAAAATTTAACCCATTTATCATTACAAGATGCCCCACAATTTCAAAAAAAAAGGTTTAGGGGTAAAAATGAATATTGACATTTACACATACACACACATAAGTTTATGTGAGTTCGGTCTTAAGGCATGTTCATCAAGAACAAAGCATACCTCTAGGCTCAAATACACTTACAAAAGTACTTATAAATTACTCATTAATAAGGCCTTCACATCAGCAACTCAAGGATTTGGTGAGATCTTTGTGTCCCTTGTTTATCTCCTAGCTTTCACTACTAGTACACCAATATAGGTGGCAAGTGATATAGCAATAAGAAAAGTATCCTTTACACAAGGATTTAGGTTCCAATCTTGATCAAATATAATCATTATCCTCTCATCCAATTTGATCCTTAAAGATAAGTGCATATTTTACAAATAATTTGATATAGATTTTTTTTTTTATAATGACATATAGGTCCTGTTGAGTATACTTTTTTTACAAATAAATTTAGAAACCACAACCATATTCCTTGAGACTTGAGTGTAATTTGAAATTAAGATGTAAAGAAAATAATTGATTATTAAAAATACATTACACCAATTAAGTAACTTACATTATTCACCAGTAATTTATACTATATATGATTTTAACTTTTTATAATTATAACTTTATATATCCAATAGTTAAACTGATCATGCACTATACATTTAATTAATTATATTCAACTATTTTATTAGTAATTTGTAACTATCATTTCAATATTTTACAACTATAGCTTCACATATTTAATAGTTAAACTGATTACATTACTAAAAAAGTTTAACATTGATTATTTACATATATTATTATATAATTTACAACTATATTTTTAACTTTTATAACTGTAACTTTACATATCTAACAGTTAAATTGATCATGTACTATAAGTAAGTGCAGTATTTTTTTGCATCCTAATTTTAAATTATACTCAGGTCCAAAAGAAGCCTAGCTGTAGTTTCAAAATTTTGTGAGACTTATTTACTCCATGAGATTTATATATAATATTCCCAATAAGTAAAGATATGTAACACTCGTGAATCTCATCTCAAGTTTGATTTTGTTAAGAAAATATTAAAAAGAAATCTTATTCGAAGGACATTATTGTATTGTTGACGTGAAGGATCTCATAACAAATAATGTTGTAATTCCAAGTTACACACACACATACATACATACATACATATATATAGAGGTCTGGCTGCATCATTTCTCAGGCGGAGCCGTTGGAATGCGGATTATATAAGCTCTGTTCAAGAGACACTTTGAACAAAGGATGGAAATATTATATTGTTGCTTCACCTAAAACAATCTTTAGCAATTCTTTGTTATAAATACTACATATATAAATATTATATATATATATATATTATGTTCTTTATTAATTGGGGAGGTACCTGTATATAGGAATGCATGAAGGTTCAGGTTTGTCCCTGACAATGATTAATACCTTCTGCTGTTGTGGAATTAAAAGGAATAATTGAAGGTCTCAGATTTAATTTGATTAATAGATTAACTTGAAATACTCTAACAAACAGGAAAAATAACATAACTTTAGAGGATAATTAATTCATTAATCGAAGGAGCCTTAGATTGTTAGCTGTATCTAAAAGATCTACCAGCTTTCATTAAAGTCTATGTTGGAATATTAGGGATGATTAGTGTTAATTATCTAATTAGTTGATATCCTAATTCTATATAAAGGGATCACATCATTGTATTAAGCAAGGGGGTTTAATCCCACCTTCAAAAGGAAAGTTAATATAGATTCTCACCTCAAGCTAGTTCTCAAAATGGGATTTGAAAATCACCAAGTGAGTATATTAGTGCGATAAATCCTTAAGGATCAATTTCATTGTCAATATTGTATCATTCCCAGTAATCAATAGTTCAGTTTTCCCTTCATCATTTTCTCAACATGGTATCAGAGCAAGCCATCTTTGGGCCTTATGATTGTTCAGAGGATGATCTACAAGATTCAGCCGAGAAACCAAGATTCGTAACAACAGTATCAATAGTTGAGCCTGAGTAAGTTTCAAGACTAGGGCAGAAGTTGCAAGGAATGAGCCCAAAATCACGAATTCGGGATTGTCACGGACAACATCCAGTGACCTCTCTGATTTGCAACACGATGCATTTCTTGTTCATGCCCAGAACGCTGCGTTGCGTGTTCTTTCCCTCGCTCAATGTTTTCCCTTCTTCGTGATCATTCTCGCAAGCCTTGCCGCCTCCGCCTCAACGTTGTCGTCATCTCAGATCCAGAAAACAATTCCTAGCTTCCGCCGCTACTCAACCCTTCCAGATCGTGGTTCCGCTACTCAATTCATTGAAGTCTACAAAGGGTTTCAATTCCAATCTGACATATATCATCTCCTACATAAGAATTTATCGCAATGAACTCGACCTAGCTCTACCTGTGACAAATTAATTTTTCATTTTGATAATATATATTAATTAATCATGTTTTCAAAGTTTCTTCCTTGCTTTACTTAATTGCATTCATGTTCCCTCAACAAAGATATATACATATGCATTATATAAAATTTAGTTTTCCTTTTCTATTGTGTTTATATCCGGTGTTAACTATGAGAGCCTTCTTTTCATAATAGTACCACCTTCTTGATAGTGCTTTATACTTTTCTTACAAAATCAAACGTGAGAAGAGATTTACAAGGGTTATGTATCTTTATTTATAGGAAAAATTACATGTAGGTCCAATGAAGCAGACTTATTTATAGTCCTATGAAATTTAAGAACTACAGCCAAGTCCCTTTAGACCTAAATATAATTTAAAATTAGGATGCAAAGACAATATCACCCCTATTACTTGTAATGTATGATCATTTTAACTATTGGATATTATGTGAAGTTACAATTATAAAAAGTTAAAGTGATAGTTGTAAATTACTCATTAAATAGTTGCAAACAATTAATATTAAGCTTTGTTTGTAACGCATGATCAGTTTAACTATTAGATATGTTAAATTACAGTTATCAAATATTGAAATGATAATTATAAATTATTGATGAGGTAGTCGTAAATAATTAATGTTAAACTTTGCTAGTAATACATGATTTGTTTAACTATTAGATATACGAAGTTATAGTTGTACAATATTGAAATAATAGCTGTAAATTATATGATAGTTATATACAATTAGTATTAAACTTATAATTCATGATTAGTTTAATTATTGGATATGTGAAGTTATAAAAAGTTGAAGTTATAGATGTAAATTACTAGTGAAATAGTTGTAAATTACTTAATTGATGTGATGTATTTTTAATAGAGGTATTATTATCTTTACACTCTAATTTCAAATTATACTCAGATCCCTAGGAACTTGTTATAGTTTTCAAATTTTGTAAAACTTATTTGTAAATAAGTTTGCTCCACGAGACTACACACATATATATATTAGTTAATTAATTGCATTCATGTTCCAACACACACGAATGAATGAATGAATGTATTACATAAAATTTAGTCTTCTTTTCCCACTGAGTTAATACCCGGTGGTAATTATGAGAGCTTTCTTTTCATAGTAGTACCACCTTCTAGGCGGTGCTTTATACTTTTCTTTCATGAAGAAAAATTGTGTATTCCAAATTATGGTAAACGAGTGCAAAGAAAAGAATCTCAACAAGTGACATATTAGCAAAGAATCATGTTTGACTGGCTTATACTATACTTTTACTTAATTAGGAGATGAAAAACTTGTGCCTTTCCAGAGGCAAAATAAAAAATAAAAAGAGAAAGAAAAAGAATAATGTTTGAATAGCTCTTACTCTTGTGAGATTCTTGCTTCCATATATAGATAGTTAAATACATTAAAAAAAAAAGAACTTTTAGTGCTGACTTTTAACTGTAACAAAAAAAGTCACCGCTAAAGGTTATAATTAGAAGTCGCTGTTAAAAGTAAACTTTTGTGTTGTCGCTAATAGTCACCGTCAAAAGTTTTGTTTTTAACGGTGACATTTAATTGTTGCTGCCAAAGACCCCCTTTTAGCAACAATCATTAATTGTTGTCTCTAAAAATTATTTTTAGCAGTGACAAACTATCGCTGCCAAAAGTATTTTTATAAAAAAATAATTCAAAAATTTAAAATAGTTTATGTAATTACTTTTTAGCTGCGACAGTTTATTTTCATTAAAAGATAATTAAAAATTAAAAGTAAGTTTTGTAATTACTTTTAGTGGTGACAAACAGTCGTTGCCAAAAGTATTTTTATAAATAAATAATTAAAAATTAAAAATAATTTATGTAGTTACTTTTTAGAGATGACAAATTGTCATGGCCAAAAGTATTTTTATAAAAAAATAATAAAAAAATTAAAAATAATTTATATAGTTGCTTTTAGTGGTGATATTTTGTCATCGTCAAAAGTATTTTCAAAAAAATAATTAAAAAATTAAAAATAATTTATGTAATTACTTTTAGTGGTGACATTTGGTTGCCACCAAAAGTATTTTCATAAAAATTAATTAAAAATTAAAAATAATTTATGTAATTACTTTTACAGGTGACAAACTATTGCCGCCACAAGTATTTTTATAAAAAAAATAATTAAAAAATAAAAATAATTTATGTAACTAAGTTTGTCGCTGCCAAAATTATTTTCATAAAAAAATAATTTATGTAATTACTTTTTACTACAACAATTTTTCACCGCCAAATGTATTTTTATAAAAATAATTAAAAAACAAAAAATATTTTATTAATACTTTTACAGCAAAATTTGTTGCCCCTAAAAATATTTACATATAGTATAAGAAATAAATAACATTGGAATGTTAAAATTATACATAAACATTAGAATGTTAAAGTTTAAATTTATAGATGTTGTAAGATGCAAATGGTATTGTAAACTACTTGACACATTACACACTTGATACTTGACCTGATATACAAATGGTGTCTATTTTGTTTACTAAACTCTACTTTTTACTACCGCAGGATTATTTAAATAAGAAGCTCTATATTTGATGGTTATTTAAAATAAGCAACAAATAAATTAGGTGGAGAATATTTAACAGTTTTTGAATTATGGATGAAATTATGTATAAACTTATTAAAGTTTATTTATTTTAAATTGTAAATTTATTGAAAAGTATTCCCTATTAACTTTAGATTGAATTTGTTAAAAAGACTTTAATAAAAGTCTAAACTAATTTAGATTGAGTCAAGATAAGATTCCTTCTATTTTAATTAAGAAATATTCACTTAGATTTTTAATTTGGAGTTTTTTTTTTTGGTCTAGCATCTACTTTTGGTTTATCGCATGTCCACCTATTTCCTATCTTAAAGATAATAAAAAATAATTGTTGAAAATGACTAGCAACAAAATTTATATGATTAAAATAAAGTTTATTAAAATATTTTTAAGATAATTAAAAAATTATAGATAAAATTTATTTTTAATAAAAGAAGGAGAAGCATTTAACTTGCGAGAAGATAAAAGTTTAATAATTTATTTATTAATTTTTGAGAAAAATATGAAAAAATATAAAAGATATTTAATGTAAACTAATATAAGACATACTTATAATAAATTATATACTTAATTATTTTCTTTAAAAATAAAAATAAAATTTAAAAATTGGTAAAAATGTTTATAAGAAAATTATTTAATAACTAAAAATTATTTCATTTTAAGTTCATTTTCCTAACAAAAATAATATTTTATTAAAAATATTATATATATACACTCAGAAATTATTTTAACATATTAATAAATGAAAATAAAATAAAATATATATGTATATATTTTTAATAATATACTATTTGATATATGTGTATGTAGTTAAATAATATATATTTAATTTTATATATAATAACTACAGGTGCATTTTAACTCAACTAGCAATAAAATGAGGACTTAAGGTTTGGGAGGTGGAGGTCATGGGTTCAAATTTTGGCTTGGGCATATTTCACAATGAATATGTGATATGACATGTGGCGTGATATGGCAACGACATAGCATGACTTGGCACAAGTGGTCAAGTAACGTGGCATGACATGGCGCACACACGGCGGCATGATGTGGCACAAACTGGTAAACACGTGGCAGGTGATGTGGCACAATGTGTCAGTTAATGTAGCACAAGGAGGACTAATGTGGCATGAGATGGCTCTTTTATTTTTTTTAAAAAAAAGTTGACTTTTGGTGGCGATAAGAGGTCACCGTCAAAAGTTATTGCTAAAACTCTTTTATTTTTTTTAAAAGTTGACTTGTGGTAGCGAGAAAAGGTCACTGTTAAAAGCTGTTGTTAAAAATTTTTAGTGGTGAATTTTTGCCATTAAAAAATCATCACCAAAAGTCTTTTCAGTAATATTTTTTAGTAGTGACAAATATAATCGCCGCCAAAAGTATAAGGTAAACTTTTAGTGGCAAAAAAGTTTTGGTGATAACTATGTTTGTTGCTGTCAAAAATTATTAATGACAAGACTTTTGATGGTGATCCTTTAGTGGTGAAAGTCACTGCTAAAAACATTTAGTGGTGACTTTTGGACCCGCCAAAAGTCATTTTTGTGTGGTGTCAATTATAAATTTCACTCCTTCCTATGTGCTCTCTCCAATCGTCAACAAAAGTTGCTTCAAAATTTTATCTTGCACAATCCACAAATAGAGTGCACGTGCATGCTTGATATTGAAACTTTCCTCTCATGCATAATCACGAATAAAGTTCAAAATTTTACGATACAAATTTCTAGAACTCTTGTTATGTCATGTATATGGTAAAGGAGAGAAAAGAAAACAATCTCAACAAATGACATTAATTAGAAAAGAAGCAAAGAATATGGGTACAGCAATGAATAGGAGATGAAACTTGTTGCTTTCCTGAGACAAAATGAAAAGAAGAAAGGGAGGAAAAAAAGAATCATGCTTTGAGTGTCTCGTACTCTTATGTTATTCTTGCTTCCATATAAAAAGCTAAACAATTATCAATTTTAGTTCTTCCACGTAACATTACTTAGAGATTTGCAACTATTCCTTTCTATTTGCTCTCTCCAATCGTCAAAAAGAGGTTAGCGTATAGTAATTCTTGTTCTAAGTGCTTATGGTTGATTTGTTTTTCCCCTGTAAAAGCTATACGTAGGTGATATATATAATTTGTTTAATCATTGTTCAGCTTTATTTTATTTTATTTTGGAATGAAAATTCTTGAATCGTTTCATCTCTTATTTTCTTATCCACCAATCCCATTTCAGTTTGTTTTATGTTAATTAATTAATACATGTTGTCCTCGTTTAACGTCTTTGTTTTTCTTTCTTTTACACTTTTGATCAAATTAACTTCGATTCATTTTTCAAGTTTTTGATCTATTGATTATTTGTTTTTGGGGGAACTATGCTGAACGAAATATATTGATGATTATATTTCATTTCAATTTTTTTTTGTTCATAGTTTTCATCCTCATATACTGAGAGCAATTTTTTCTTTTGCTGATTTATGTTTTGTAAGTGTGTGTGTGTGAACTATTTTAGTTGAAGGGATTGCTCTTATTCATTGCTTACAAACAAATTTCATTTTATTTCATGTTGTTGCATATAAATCTCATAATTGAAGACTTGTTGTCAAATAATGAATTTCTGAATGGCAAATAAATATTATCACTTTCAAATCTCATAATTTTATGCAACTTTTTTCTTGGCAGATCAAGTGTCTTCTTGAATTGAGTGAAAATTCCTTATTTTCTTTCCTCTGCGTCCGATTCTTTGTGGAGCACCATTTAGATCTCTTTACAAAAGACGTAAGAGAGAGAGAGTGTGTGTGTTTTGGTTATATTTTTATTGATATTTTTTTTGTACTTATCCATCGCTATATAACAATTTTGCATTTTCAACCTTCTAATGTTAAATTTAGTAGGATTTTCAAGATGTGTTACATTTGATGTGCTGACCTGTTTGACTTATTTAATGAGACAAATGAAATCAACTAATTTAGCCCCTTGAGTTTATAAACAATTCAACTGGCCTACTAAGTGATTTGTTTTATATCTCTGAAATTATTATTATTATTCAACTCACACTATCAATTTTCCTCCTATTTTTTGTACAGATTTCTGGATTAGTTACTTTACAATCACTCCAATATTTTCATATGCCCTACTAATCATTGCCAAAAGATTCATTTAATTTGGCTACTTCAATCTTCACAAGGTAAATTTTCCTGTTTCTCATACACGATTTGTTATTTATATATATGAACCATTTATCTTGTAGTGCTCTTCTTTTTAATTGATTGTTTAGACTTTGTTACAAGTATGGCAAAATGTAGAATTAATTAATTTTAATTAATTTATTATGAACTAACATAAAATATTCAATTACTTGTCCAATTTTATAATTGGTTAAATAATCAGCTTTGTTTTGATAGAACCCCAACTTGCAAGTCACAGTAACTTGCATGAGGTCAGACTAACCAATAAAGGGTACATCTAAATTGTGTGTATAATTGTTTCGAAAAAATCTATAAGTCTTTATAATTTCTTTCAATTTTAAATTATGTCTGTGTAATTTATTTTATATTAATAGAATTTTTATAGTTCGATTCGTTAAATCCATCTATCCTTGAAGCTTATAACCTCCAAGTTTCTTTGTTTTAAAAAAATTGAAATTTAAGTTGTAGGTTTAGGATAGTTTAGACTCAAAACTCATTTTTTGTATAATATTTCTTTTTAACATTTAAAAAATATGCAATATTGCTTTTGTCATAAATAAATATTAACTCTGACCATTAGTTAATAAAAATTATAAATAATGTCCTAAAAAATTATACAAAATGACTCATAAAATTATAGAAAATGATCTATAAGATAACTAATAACTCAAAATTAATTTACACAAGTATCAAAAAAAATTTTGGCCAAAAATATTAAATCAATTCTCATATAAACTTCACAAGTGTTTTTCATTTTGAAAAATTAATATTTCATTAATGACCTTAACTTCTAGGGATTAACATATATATATATATATATATATGTATGTATGTATGTATCTAATAAATCCAACTATAGAGGCTTGATTCAAATAAAATAAATTACAAGAACCTAATTAGAAATTGAGAAAAACTATAAAGACTTGAGAATTAACTTTCCCTAATAAGTTTGTATATGTCTTTTGATATCTTAAAGTGATTAAAAATTTGTCAGTATCTTCATTTTTGGATTTTATTTTAATCGGTTTTTTCATTAAATCCTAAAAAAAAAATAGGCTAATACTTTTTTGGGTTAAAACAAAATGCCCCCACAAGTGATTATATCCTTGTAGTTTTTTTCGTTTGAAATGAGTCCTTATAATTTGATTAATTAAATATATCTGTCCCCACAAGTTAAAATCCACAAATTTCGTCCTTAAAAAACTAAAATTTAAGCAATTTTATATTCTATTAATTGATTAAATAAATTTATAATTAAATATATAATTTTCATAACTCAAACATAATTTACACAAGTGCTAAACCAATTTTTCTTTGTTAGCCAAAAGTGTTAAATCAAATTTCAAAAGTGTTTTTTTTTTGTAAAATTAATCTTTTATTAACAATTTAAGCTTTTAGGGATTAACAAATCTGATGGACCAAACTATAAGAATTTAATTCAAATAAAATAAACTACAGGACATAATTTAAAATTGACCAAAACTATAAGGATCTTAGGATTAATTTTTTCTAATTATTTTTATGTGACTTTTGATATCTTAAAGTGATTAAAAATTGTCACTATTTTCATGTTTTTGGATTCTGATTTCATTAGTATTTTTCATTAAGTCATACAGAAATTAGGCAAAGATTTCTCTGTTTTTTTTTTTTTTGGGTGTTAGAAAATATGCCCGCCCGCATGTGGGGACAAATACAACTAAGTAAATCTCTCATTGGAAACTAATAAAGTCAGTATTGCATATTTAAAGTTGATGCTTCTTACGTAAATAAAGCATTTTAAAACTTTCTTCTCGTTTCTTTTAATTTTTAAATGGCACACAATAATTCCAATTAGTTTCTCTTCATGGAACATCACATTTTCCTCCATATTTTTTTTTTGTTTTTTGGATTGGATACTTTACTATTTAATTTGTCTACTTCAATCTTCGCAAGGTAAATTTTCCTATTTCTAATGCATGATTTGTTTTATTTTTATATTTATGAACCATTTATCTTGTAGTCTTCTTTTAAATTGATTGTTTAGACTTTGTTAAGAGTAGACATAAATTGATTCATTACTTGACCAATTTTGGACTTAATTAAATAATCATCTTTTTTCCTTTATATAGAACCCCAACTTGTAATGCATAGTAAGCTGTTCCAGGACACTAACTAATAAAGGATAAATCAAATTGTGTGTATAATTATTTGAGAAAATTAATCTACAATTCCTTAGATATAATTCCTCTCAATTTTAAATTAAGTCTTTGTAGTTTATTTTGTTTGAATTGAGTTCTGAAGATTGGGCTTCTTTCATTCTATTTTCTATTTTGGTGTTCTTAAAATAATTCTATAGAGTAATGTTTTAGAACAATTTTAGGAAACAAAAAAATTAATAAAATCTGTTTGAATCATTAATATGAAAAAATATCTAATGTGGTGAAATAAAGAATGAAAGAATTATTTATCTTATTAACATAATTGTCATAAAGGAAAACATGATCTTTTCTATCTTTTCTCTTATTTTAATTTAATTTGCAGCAAGCAAAATAACAAAACATTTAAAAAAAGTTATGATTTTTTAGTTTTTCAGAACAACTTTTATATTTTTGGTTTTCAAAAAAATAATAGTAAACATATTTTCAAACAGGTTTTTAAATATTTTTGTTTTTAAGACAAAAATTATTCTCAAAAGAGGTAATAAAAAAGTCACAAATCGTAATATTTCTCCTTTATGTTATTAATTTTTATAACTCTAGATTAATTCAAACAAGTATTAATCTCTTTCTTTTTTTTTGTCGAAGTTATTAAATCAAATTTTATATAAACTTTTAATTTTTGGTCTAGGAAAAATTAATATTTTATTAATAATTTTAGCCTTTAGAGTTTAGCATTAACATATCAAACTATAAAATTCAAAAAAAAATAAATTATAAGAACCTAATAAAAAATATGGAAAAAACTATAAGGATGTAGGAATTAAATTTTCCAAATTATTTTGCTCGTGACCTTTGGCATCTTAAAGTAATTGAAAATTTGTCACTATCTTAATTTTTGGATTATATTTTCATTGGTTTCACTAAGTCATGCATAAATTAGGCAAAGATTTTTTTTTTTGGGGTTAAAAAATATGACCTCACATGTGGCGACCATTGCTTTCACATGTTTAATATTGAGGCTTCTTACATAAATAAAGAATTTTTAAACTTTCTTCTTTGTCTTTTAATAAAAAAATTACAAATAGGTCCTATAAAAAAAATTTATTCACAATTAAGTCTTGCAGATTTTTGAAAACACTCTCAAGCCCCATGGGACTTGTTTGTAATTAATTTATCATGTAAAATGATACAGATGCACTTGGATCATACTCCTTTGGTCAACAGCCATTGATAGGTCACAAGCATCACATTTTTTATTAAATTTAAAATAAATTAAAATTTTAAATTATTTTTTTAAAAATATTTTTATTAAAGTATTCATATTTTATTAAATCAAACATCACAGATTTACAACAAAATCTTTAAGATTCATAGTTCAAACTTTTTATATTTACTAGTCAACTACTTATAATATTAATAACTCAATACATAATAGTCAAGTTCATAAATTTACATGTTAAACTTCAGACTTATAATTTAGACATCTTAACTTTATTTGCAAATTTATAAAAAATACTTTTAACCTTAACAAGTCAATATTATAAATTTAGAATCAACATGGCAGATTTAAAGGTGAATGTACATAATTTTTGCAAGGGTTCTTCAAATTTATAAATTGATTCACAAGTCAAATTTTAAATTTATAAGTCAAACTAAAAACTTATAACTTAACAAGGTAAAATGCTTAGTTTATTTGTATGATTTGAAAATTTTGTAAATCAATTTGTAAAATTTGAAGAACCAATGCAAAATTTATATAACCTCAATTGTAAATATATGAGGTTGACTTACAAATATACGAGATTGAATGAAAAATATTAAAGTTTTAATTTTTTTTTCAAGACATACTTTTAAATTTAAGAAGTCTGACTTGTAAATCTACAAAATTTAATTTGTAAATATTAATATTTTAATATTGCAAGATGTTTACTTGTAAATGTAATAAATTTTACTTATACATCTTGAACATTTACTTGTTATTCTATGATGTTTGACTTGCAAAAAAAAAAGGTATTAAAATGTTAATAAAAATATTCTTAAAAAATATTTTTGATTAGTCAATGTCAATCGGTGACTGGTCAACATCTGCTGGTGGTCTGTCAACAGTGATCAATGCTAGTAAAAGGGTGTGAATCAAAGAGCATTTGTGTTTGCATAGTAAATTAAATGTAACCAAGTGCCATGGAACTTGAGAGTATTTTTACAAATTGTGGGACCGACATATAAATAATTTTGTTATATGGGACTCATTTGCAAGTTTTCCTTTTTAAATTCTTTTAAAGTTCATTTACAAAAAAATTATTTTTGTACTAGATATTACTTAGTATCATTGGGCATTGAGTTCATAAGAATTTACATAAGTTATGCTCTCTTCGTATATTTCATTGAATGGCTAAATTTGTTAAGCATCAACAGTAGGTATGCTCATAAATGTTTCTCATTTATTATCCATTTATTTATGTTATGTTTAAGATAAAAAGTTACCTCTCACTACCATGGAGATATGCACCTTTGTTTTATCAAAGATTGTGAAGAACTTTATCAATGAATCGATTCACTAAGCAAATTATCCATTTTGATTCAAAAGATATGTTGAAGATCTTGTCAAAGGAAAAGAGATTCTTCTAGCACAGAGAGAAAGCATAGATGATTGTGTCACAAAAGCTAAACAAGAAACTAAAAAGATTGATATTCTTGTTACGAAGTGGTTGGATGAGGCAGACACGCTTATAGTTGATACAGTGTTGTTGGAAGAGAAGGCCAAGGCAAACAAGAGTTGGTGTTTTGGGCATTGTCCCAACTGGATTTGGAGATGTCATCTTACAAATCAGATAGAAAAGAAGACAAAGGAAATAGCTAATCAAGGAGACAAATGCAAATTTGAGCTATTTGCACACCCTGCTATCCCACCAGACATAACTTATTATTCTTTCGAAGGGTTTTTCTTGTTTGATAGCACCAAATCAGCATATGATCAACTTTTGGAGGCATTGAAAGATGATGATGTTTCCATGATTGGATTGTATGGAATGGGTGGTTGTGGCAAAACCACCTTAGCAAAACAAGGCGGTAAAGCGACGAAGAATCTTTTCAATAGAGTTGTCTTTTTTGTTATATCTAGTTCTGCTAATGTTTCGAGGATTCAAGATTCTCTTTCATGTGAACTAGGTGTCACTCTTGAAGGACATGATAACCAAGCAAAAGCTAAAAGCTTGTCGTCGAAGCTAGACAATGCAGGAAATATTTTAATAATTTTAGATGATGTGTGGGAGAAGCTTGATTTTGAAAATATAGGAATTCCCTTTGGTTCCAATTTCAAGAGATGCAAAGTTTTAATAACTACACGACATGAAACTATATGTGCATTAATGGATTGCCAATGGTCTGTTAACCTGCATCTGTTGAATGGAAGAAGAGGCATGGAGATTTTTCCAATATCATGCCAAGATTACTAATCTAACCTCTGAAAGCATGAAGGATTTAGCAAAGCAAATCGCATATGAGTGCAAAGGATTGGCTATTGCAATAGCAACAATCACTTGCACTTTGAAGGATAAAGATATTGCTGAATGGGAAGAAGCTTTGGAAAAATTAAGAGATTCTGATTGGATGAATATTGCAAAAGGTCTTTAAGATCCTTACCTAAATCATTTTTCTCCATGATCAATTTCTATTGTATATATCAAGAAATTAAATTAATTTCTTACTTAGGAAGCTGGAATATCTTTTCAAGTTTTTCTAGTCATATTATATATTTATAATAAGATGTATATTATTTGCAATATTAATTATTTTCAATAAAATATTTGAGTCCAATGACATATTAAAATAAACATTGATTTTTTTTTTGTGGTTATTTACTTAGTTAGAAAGTTTATCTTGACTGCATGTCTTACATATTTCTTTTTCTTTTTAAAAAGATTAACATTAACGTTACACCAAAAAAGAATAAAGATTAATACTAACTATTTATGTGGACATTCATATCCGTCAATTATTTTGGTAAATTACAGGTAATTAATGTATTTTGATATTAACTTTATTATATAAATACAATGCTCGTTTTCTTTGTTTAGTTCACACACACACACATATTAGGACTTATTCTTTTGGAGGATTGAGAGGAAAATAATGGTTTTGCAACATACATGCAAATTTCATATTATTTTAAGTTCGGGTAAAAAAAAACAATAAACTAGAGAAAATCATTGTCTTATTTTGTTAATGTCATAAGTTTAAATTCTAGGTTCAAGTAATAATTGAACAAATGCAACTTGAATAATATGATTTTTTTTCTTACTTTTTACAAAGCATTCTCTTCATGATCATTTATACTTTTTGACAGGAATTGAGATCACTTCCACTAGTCACTCGAAGTACCCAAATGAGTTATGAAGCTACTCTTTTGAAAACTCTTGAAGATATTACGATTGTAGATTTTCAAGAGATAGAAATTTGTTTCAACTACAAGGACTTGCCCTCCATGAAAAGCCAACACCATTGGCATCAATCTTGACAAAATTGGAATTGCATAATCTTCCTAAGTTGAGATATATATGGAATCAGGGTCCTATGCAATGTATCAGTCTTTAAAGGCTTGGGAAGCTAGATATCAATGGATGTAATGAATTAAAAAACATTTTCACAAGAAGTATTGTGAGAAGCCTACCATGTGTAAAGTGTGATGAGTTAGAGCAAATCATTGAGGAAGGGGAATCTTATTACCATTTGAAAAGCACTTCAAATTCTTTTACTCTTCCCCTACGTAGCCCCCAAAACATAGGTAAATATAATCACCTCTTATATTTTCTTCTTGGTTTTTTTAGTTTTTTGGCTCATTAATTTTAAATATTACGTTATGAAAAACACTTTTAAAGACTAGAAATAAAATTAAATATAGTGTCATAAGAAAATGTAAGAGACGTAAATAATAAGATGAAGCAAAATAGGTGTGACCTTAAGTTTTGAAAGTAGTTAAGTTTTGATATTGCTTATCTTTGGATGAATATGGTTTTAACAAGGACATCAAATTTTTGCCGTTTTTCTAGGTTGTTTGTAAGAGACTGTCTAAAGTTAAAATGGTTGTTCACACTACCCACGGCTCAAACCTCAACATCATTGCAAGAGTTGACAATTGAGACATGTGAAGGTTTGCAATATATTATGAAAGATGAGACGGCTAAAGGCAATCAGAAGAGCACCGAGGAAGTAATCGATGATCATGATAGGTAGGACATGCTTCCACATCTCTCATACTTATTTTTGAAAGATCTACCACATCTCATTGAATTATACAAAGGGTTGCAGTTCCAATATGTGAGCTATCATAAAGTAGTGAATTGTCCAAAGCTAATTCCATAACCATCAATAATAGATGCGCATTGTCCTTCATTTTTATGAATTCCTTTTTGCTAATTCCAATAATTATATATGATTATTGATGGAACAAACAAGATAACCAACTCAGACCAAGTATTACACTGACATACTTTTGTAAAGCTTTAAGCCTTCAATTTCTTGCAATCTCAAACCATGTATGCATTTACTAATTTCAATCATGACCTTTCTAAGCTAAATGCATAGATACAACTGTAATAGCCCATAATAATAATAATAATAATAAGTATAATAAGTATAAGTATATATTTATAAGTTAGTGTTTAATAGTAGTTATATTAATTTTGGAAACGTGTTTAGCAAGGAGAAGTGTTGGTTTAGTTGAGTCAATATCAATCCTATAGCTATCAAGTCTCAAGTTCGAACCAATTCTAGGGAGAAGTTTTATTTCTTTTGCCTATATGAAATTACCATCGTACCCTCCTTCGCATTTGATAAATTCTCTTTCATTTCTTCTTATCCAGTCGGTGCACATACACACACAGAGAAAGAGAGAGAGAGAGAGAGAGTGTGTGTTGTGTGTGTTTAATATTGCTCTCCAACCTTCTAGCATAACTCACTATCTCTCCCCTCTTTACTCTTGGCTATCACCGGCAATAGAGAAGGCTCGCCACTGCTTAGTGATGTTTAAACGCTCCTTCATGCATGCGGACTCTATTTTTTTTCTCTTTTTCAGTCTGCTGCTTCTCCGTGCTATTCATGTTCAAGTTGCAGTTAGAGTGAAGGACCAGGTCATTAAAGCTAAAAGGTTCTACTCATAAGTTCTTCCTTTCCCAACTCAACCATGAGCTTTGTGGGTTGCTTCACTAGTCCTTGCTCCCTGTTTCTATTTTTTTCCCTCTATTGTGCCATCCGCGTCGTTTTGAGAAACAAAACACTGCTGCTAATGGCAGTTCCATTAGCCTGTAGCATGCTGTAATTAAACATTAGCTAGTTTGTTTCGTGAGTTTTATTCTCACGTTTGGTATTCGTGGGCCTTGTACCCGTGTTTGATTTTGTGGCCTAAGTTGCGTTTGGTTATTTATCCTCATAGACTGTATGTCCATGTTTGTTTCATAGCTTTGGCTACGTTTGGTTACTTACCTCTATGGACTGGTGTGTCCACATTTGTTTTCATGGCATAAGCCATGTTTGGTTATTTACCCTCGTGGACTATGTGTCTACCTTTGTAACTTGTTTTGTTGAGTTCTTAAAATTTTAAACGTTGATTAATATGTGTTTTTGAAATTTACATGATTTTGGCTAGCAATTTTTACCACTTTGAGTTATATGTGAGCAAATTGTTTTCTTTAAGCATGATAACATAAATTATTTTCAATTTACTCTTAGTTTACAATTATGGTTATGACTTACAGGCTTATAAATTTTGTGAAATTACTTTGAATTAGTTGACACCATTATTAGAGTTTGATGATTTAAATTTTAAAAATTTTACCATGGGAATGCTATTCACTAGAAAAATTATTTTCGCCTCAAATTTGTTAGCTGACGCCGATACCACCATTGACCTCTAAAGGGAAAAATAGCTACAGTGGGAGGAAGTTTTGGATTGGTACTGTTACTTTTAATGTAAATATATAATTCATATATCTTTTTGATTTAAAAGAAAGATTAGATGCTCTACATAGATTGTTGGTAGACTTTATTTTGGTTTGTATATTGGTTGCTAGCTGGAAGGAGCTACGCTCCTAATTTATACTGTTGTCTATAAAAATTTCTATTGTAGAATTTTCGAGAGATCCTAGTTGCAAGAGAGGTTCTGTCAAAATTTTTACAAAAAAATATCGACACTTTCTTATGATAATGAGTTTAAAGGAATTATTTTAATTCTCATGTAATTTGATTAATTTTTTTTCTTTTATAAAATGGAATAAATGTTCATTCTAAGGCTTACGAGAATGTGTGAGTGGTTCACACCTGTGCCGGTCACCCTCTATTTTTGGGGCGTGACAACAACAACCAAAGATAAAAACCAGCAAGTCCCTAAGGACTTTGAGAAGGACAAAACAATTGAAGAAGGAGAAAACAAATTAGTTCTATATGAGCTCAACAAGGCAGCAAAAAACACTATTTTAGAATCAAAGTATCCTCTCCAAGAAACTTCTTATTTCAACACTAAAGCTGGTCCTTCAGGTGATACTTGTGACTCCTATGTCTGATTATGGGCTACTTCTCTCTTATTATACTATCTTCTATGATTCTTTTTTTGACTTCAATTTGTACAAAATAGGAAACGTTGCAATTTCAAGTATGCCATTGAGACCATCCTTAAGTGAATGCTCTATTCAAGCTATGCCACTTGAAAAGCTAACCCATAACTTCCTTTGTTTTATGGAGAATAATATGGTGCTTTTGCATATAGATACTAATGGCTATGCTGTTTTTTTCCTCACACAAATTTGTGAATTCGATATAGGCGTAATAGTTTTAAGCAACTAATTTGTTAATAAAAGGCATATTGTTTATCAAGAACAACAAATCACCAGGCGTGCCAGGGACACTGAGTCTCAATGAATAATAAAGGGTTTCCTAGCTACCTTATCATAGTTTACTTGGATGTAAAAGATATGCAAGATTTGATAACACAAATGTTTGATTACTACTAAAAGGTTATAGAATGAAAACGGTTATAAGTCTGGAATGAAAAATAACTAACTGATAAACCTAAGAATTATAGGTGCAAAGTACGAGTCTTTCCAGTGATGTCCGCTTCTTATGTGATTTGGTGCTTTATTTATAGTGATTTCCTTAGAATCTAGAATGTTCTTACAAATAATCAAGGATTCTATGAAATTCATGGCATGGTCTTTAATCACTATTTTCTATTTCTACTAACTAGCTCGTTTTGTTGAGATACTTGGGCAGATGATTTTGTTCCTATGGGATACAAGGTCATTTGAGATTGTGCCTTTATGAATTAACGATCTACAGAGTGGGTTTGTAACTAGCAATATTTTGGCATGCTCATCTGGCCGAGGCTTTTTATTGAGATCAAGGCTGGCCCTTTTGTTTAGATCGTTGATTAGGCTTAACTCTTAAGTTACCTAACCCATATGGCTTTATAGCCTACTCAAAGGCTTTGGCAAGTGACGTTTCATGTTTAGCCCAAACAATGCTCCCTGTGTGCTAGTAGCTAATAAATGTAAGCCACGTGTCATATTTGAAAAAGATTGAAACGTCGTTTCATCTCTGAGCACCTTTTTGTTAATATAAATTCTTGTTTTCTTTTCCTATTCATGCTGACATTTTTGGGGAGATGGCAAAGAACTTATGATTTTCCTCCAACTGTCTATCCATGTACTCTTGAATTCCTTACTGTTAGATATAATCAACGGATTTATCTATTCACTTCCTAGTTTTGGCCCAGGGCTTGTGCTGTTATTACTTGTTGACATCAGCACTACGTGCTTATGACGTTCAGCCGTCTCAGCTTCAGGCATCAATGGTTTTAACCCTGCGAGTGCAGAGTTTCCCTCTAGTTCGTGAGAACTAGCACTTGTTTCATCAGTCTTTTTGTCCTTTCTTGACCTTGCCATCTTGTTCCATAGGTCTCATTGGGCATGCCAAAAATTATTTGTCAAGAACAACAAATTACTAAGTGTGCTAGAGACACTGAGTCTCACTCAATAATAAAGGGTTCCCGAGCTCTCCTACCACAATTTACCCAAATATAAAAGATACGCAAAACTTGGTAGAACAAGTGTTTAATTATTACTAAAAGGTTACAAAACGTAAATGATTACAAGTCTGGAATGAAAAACAACTAATTGTTAAACCTAAGAATTATGGGTGCAAAGTACGAGGCTTTCAAGTGATGTCCCCTTCTTATGCGATTTGATGCTCTATTTATAGTGATAAAGTGATGGTGGTTTCTTCCTTAGAATTTGAAATGTTCTTATAAATAATTAGGGATTCCGCGAAATTCATGGCTTGGTCTTTAATCACTATTTTCCATTTCTAGTAACCAATTCGTTTCGTTAAGATACTTGGGCATGATGATTCTATTCCCACAGGATCCAAGACCGTTTGAGATTGTGCCTTTATGAACCGACAGTCTACAGAGTGGGTTTGCAACTGGTGGGATTTTGGCATGCTCATCTGGCCAAGGCTTACCATTGAGATTAGGGCTAGTCCTTTTGTTTAGATAATTGATTGGGCCTAACTTTTCAGTTACTTAGCCCATATGACTTTATGGCTTACTCAAAAGCTTTGGCAAATGACGTTTTATATTTAGCTGAAATACATATATAATGCCATCCAAAATGATTAGGCTATGGAATTATAATGCTGCATGATATTGTTTCTGTGTATTGATCAGTTATTGATATATCGTTTCATACAGTTGAATGAGATTGAATAATATGGATACTGAATAATACTTCATGTTCGACTGTTGGGAACTGCACTTCAATTTCTCTCCTTTTTCTGGTTATTTTTATTCATTGATATTTTATAAAAACAAAGGAACGAATCTCGAAAAGCAACTCATCAACGAGAAGTAAAGAATATATGGACATGCAGGAGAGATTGATGGAACTTGCGTTATCTTTCAAAGTCACAATGAATGAAAACTTACTTTTGTTTAGCTATTTGTGTTCTTTATATATATAGTTCTCAACTGTTTTCCATGTTTTTTCTCTTTACCAATTGGTTAATCCTTCCAAAATTAAATTAGACTCAGAGACATTCACTCTTCAGTTAAATTATAAGTGTTCCTTCGTGCTCCCCAAGTGTGCTGTGGAGTGTAGAAAAAGTTAATTATTGTAGCAGCTCTAAATTTTTAGAAATATGAAGTTATGTTTACTTAAAAGAGATGCTTACTATCTACACGATCCTTTTTTAATTTACTTATTATGTATATGTATAGCTAAGTAATATTATATTCCTTATAGGTGAGGATAATCTAAGTCTTTTTACCCCTTATTTACAGTTTAACCTTCGTTATTAACTTATTTTGTAGAGAGCTATCTTTTGCGATTCTTTTAATTCTTATTCTGAACTTTGGAGAAGCTCTACATGGTTGGTTTTCTGTTGCTGTATGTCCACAAAAATATTTGATTTTGTTTAAAAAAATATTAAAAAGAAATCTTATTCTAAGGACATCTAATTTTATTTTTATTGTTGACGTGAAAGATCTCATAACAAATAATATTGTAATTCCAAGTTCCATAGAGAGGTCTGGCCGCATCATTTCTCAAGCAGAACCATTGGAATCCTGATTATACAAGCTCTGTTCAAGAGACACAGTTTGAACAGAGGACAGAAATATTATATTGTTGCTTCACCTAAAACATACTTTCGCAATTCTTTGTTATAAATACTATATATATAAATATTATATATATTATGTTTTTTGTTAATTGGGTAGGTACCGTATATAGGAATAAATGAAGATTCAGGTTTGTCCCTGACAATTAAAAGGAATAATTGAAGGTCCCAGAGTTATGGTGGAGCAAAGGTTTCAAGTGGGTTGACATTAATAATGACTGTACTGAGGCTATTAACTTGATTAATAGATTAACTTCAGATGCTCCAACAAAGAGGAAAATAACATAACTTTTGAGAATAATTAATTTATTAATCGAAGGAGCTGTAGATCGTTAGCTATATCTGAAAGATCTACCAAATTTCATTGAAGTCAACAAAGGGTTTCAATTACAATCTGACAGATATCATCTCCTGCATAAGAATTTATCATAATGAACTCGGCCCAGCTCTGCCTGTGACAAATTAATTTTCCTTTTAATAATATATATTAATTAATCTTGTTTTCAAAGTTTCTTCCTTGCTTTGCTTAATTGCATTCATGTTCCATCGCACAAATATGTGTACATATATGTTATATAAAAATTAGTTTCCTTTTCCTATTGAGTTAATATCCAGTGCTGACTATGAGAGCCTTTTCATAATAGTACCACCTTCTTGATGGTGCTTTATACTTGACAAAATCAAACATGAGGTAGTATTTCAATTCAGTGACTGTACTTAATATTGGCACCGAGTGCCTGTACCATCTGTATCATTAAAAATCAAATTAATGGTTATAAATTTATACTTTACTTAATATTAATAAATGAGTAATTTTATTTATATGAACCATTGATTTGGATTTCAATAATTCAAATAGTATAGGCACTCAATGCCTATACTAAATATAGTTACCAAATCCAAATCCACATGGAGAAGAGATTCATGAGGGTTATATATCTTTATTTATGGGGAAAATTATACATAGGTCTCATGGAGCGGACTTATTTACAAATAAGTCTTATAAAATTTAGAAACCATAGCTATGTCTTTTTAGACTTGAGTGTGTAATTTGAAATTAGGATGCAAATACAATATTGCTCTTACTTGTAATGCATGATCAGCATAAATATTAGATATGTGAAGTTACAGTTATAAAAAGTTAAAGTGATAACTGTAAATTACATATGAATTAGTTGTAAACAATTAATTTTAAGCTTTATTGGTAACAAATGATCAGTTTAACTATTAAATAAGTGAAATTATAGTTGTAAAATGTTGAGATAATAATTAAAAATTATTGATAAGTTAGTTGCATACAATTAGCATTAAACTTGCAATGTATATCAATTTAACTATGATATATGGAATTACAGTTGTATAAAGTTGAAGTGATAGTTATAAATTACTAATGAAATGATTATAAATTACTTGATTAATACAAGATATTTTTAATAGGGGCATTATTATTTTTACATCTCAATTTCAAATTATATCTAGGTTCCAATGAACTTGGTTGTGATTTTTAAATTTCATGATTTCTTTTTGTTTTTTTTTTGTGAATAAGTTTGCTCCAGAAAACTTATATATAATTTTTTTCTTAATTAATCAATTACATTCATGTTTCAGAACACACAAATGAATGAATGAATGTATTATATAAAATTTAATTTTCTTTTCCCATTGAGTTAATAGGGGAGAGGGAGATTTATTTTGATCCTATTTATAGGGTATTCAATGATCATTATATTCATATTTACCATTTTGTCCCCATAAAATGTTACAAAATTTATTAAATGCTATAATATTTTATTTTAAAATAGGTATATTTAATATGTGTAAAGTTGAAAACTTGTTAAATTAAAGTTAAATTAAAAATAGGCGTGGAGTAATTAATTAAATTTAAACTAGAACACATTATTGTTTATATATATTTTTAATACGCGTGGAGTAACTAATTTCACAATAAAATATTTTGTTTAAAATTTTAATATAAACTGGTAAAAAATTAATAAAATAAATTATATTTCTAAATTGATTTTGTGACATCATTTTGACATTTTTAATTCATGTACTTTCTACATTAAATTTTAATATTTAAATATCTTATAATACGCAGATTCACTGTTGTCAGAATTAGTTGACAAAGGGACCGTTTGTATAAAATTTTAAAAAAAGTAATTTTTAAGCAGTTTAAATATTTTATAAAAAAATTATTTTTTAAATATTTTATAAAAGCAGACATTATTTATTATAATAAAAAATTAATTATTTATTATTTGTAAATTTTATGATATTTTCCTTGATTTTTTATAAAAATAATTTATTATCATATTATTTTAAAATTTTATAATATCTTCATATATCCCACATCTTTAAAACTTTATCTCTTATTTATCTCATTAGATTATTTTCAAAAGTTACTTAAAATAATCAATTAAAATAATAAAAAATATACTATTATCAAATTCGGGCTATTTTTAAAAGTTTAAACAAATATTATAAAAACTTACAAAATGAATTTTTTTAAAAAAATAATTTTTTCATAAAATAAGCTAAAACAAAATAATCCTAAATGAGGATGGCAAGAAAAAACAATTCGACTTGCAGGTAAAAACGAAGTGAATACAAACTCGAAGTGACTTGATGTTAATTCATGTGCACTCCTTGAAATCGGAATCACGTGCGGACATAAAATGAGTTAGGCCTCTAAACCAAATCTGACAAAACAAGGGCTAAATTGATCTCTTCTAGTCGATTATCAGGTGGTAACTATGAGAGCTTTCTTTTCATAGTAGTACCACCTTCTTGACCGTGCTTTGTACTTTCCTTTCATGGAGAAAAAATATATATTTCAAATTATGGTAAAGGAGTGCGAAGAAAAGAATCTCAACACGTGACATATTAGCAAAGAATCATGTTTGAGTGGCTCGTACTGCACTTTTATGTTTTATTTGGATACACATAAATTTGAATTTGAGGCAAATTTTTTTTTAGGTAATTAAACATGTATGGCCAAATCCTAGTTCTACCTTAATCTCTTATTATTTTAAATTCTTTCTAAACTCTTATTATTTTAAATTCTAACACAATTTCTTTGTAATTTAATCCAAATCCATGATGGCTTGATCAACTTGCCAATGACAATTGGATCAGACTATCAAAGTTGATAAAAAAAAAGCTACCACCATTGACAGGGATTGGATAGCCGACTTTCACCTGGACCAGACTGACGGCGATGATCGTGACAAGACAGCCAACTTCCACTGGAATCAGATCGACGATGATGACTGAGATGGGATGGTCGACTTCCATTGAGATCGGAACAACAACGATGATATTGAGCACTGGACAATCGACTTCCACCCTAACCGACGATGACAACCAGCATCGAACGACTAACTTCCATTGGGACTGCACTAGTAGCGATGATGAGGACTGGATGATTGACTTCTATCGGGATCAAACCAGCGACAACCCACCAAATGACCAATTTCCATTGAGACCAGACCGATGGCGATGATGGGGATCCAACGGTCGACTTCCACTGGGTCCCACCTCAATGAAAGTTAACCATCCAATCTTGATAATCATCATGGGTTTGGTCTTGATGGTCACCGTTGGTTTAGTCCCAGTGCAAGTTAGTCGTCCGGTCCCTATGGAAGGTGATTGTCTAGTCCTCATCGTCGCCTTTGGTCTAGTCCCCGTGGAAGGTGATTGTTCAATCCTCACTATTGCCTTTAATATGGTCTTAGTGGAAGTCAATCGTCCGGTCTCCATCGTCGTTATCGGTTCTATCCTGGTAGAAGTAGGCCGTCTGATCCTTGTCGTCGTGATGGTCTAGTTTTGGTGGAAGTCAAGTGTTCCATCCTAGTCATCATTGATGCTACAATCCCAGTTAGCTTTAACTATCTAATCCTGGTGAAAGTTAATCATTCAAATCGTTGACTTTGACCAGTCTTTCAAGTTTCTTTTAAATTTAAATATAGAACTTAAAATTTAAAATTTACTTTAGATCTAAACAAAGGATTTTAATATTGCAATTTGAAATTTTTTATATCATCCAAACAAAGAATTTAGAATCTTTGAATTTTAAATATAAGATTTTAAATTTGAAATTTTAAATCTAAATTTTCAACTTAAATTCACCCATCCAAATGCAACATTACTTAATTAGGAGATGAAAAACTAGTGCCTTTGAAGAGGCAAAATGAAAAATAAAAAGAGAAAGAAAAAAATAATGTTTGAGTGGCTCATACTCTTGTGAGATTCTTGCTTCCATATAAAAACTTAAACATTTATGAATTTTTGTCCTTCCTATGTACTCTCTCCAATCATCAACAAAAGTCGCTTCAAAATTTTATCTTGCACAATCCACGAGTAGAGTGCACGTGCATTTTGAAAGTTGAAACCCTCCTCTAATATATAATCACGAATAAAGTTCAAAATTTTACCATATAAATTCCTAGAATTCTTGTTATGTCATGTATATGGTAAAGGAGAGCAAAGAAAACAATATCAACAAATGACATTAATTAGAAAAGCAGCAAAGAATATGGCCACAGTAATGAATTAGGAGATAAAACTTGTTGCTTTCCTGAGACAAAATGAAAAGAAGAAGAGGAAAAAAAAAAAGAATCATTCTTTGAGCGGCTCATACTCTAATGTGATTCTTGCTTCCATATAAAAAGCTAAAAAATTATCAATTTTAGTTCTTCTACGTAACATTACTTAGACATTTGCAGCAATTCCTTCCTATGTGCTCTCTCCAATCGTCAAAAAGAGGTTAGCATATAGTAATTCTTGTTCTGAGTGCATATGTTTGATTTGTTTTTTCCCTGTAAGAGCTATACGTAGATGATGCATATCATTTTTTGAATCATTGTTCAGCTTTATTTTATTTTGGAATAATGAAAATTCTTCAATGCTTTCATCTCTTATTCTTATCCACCAATCCCATTTCAGTTTGTTTTTATGTTAATTAATTCACAGTCTTGTCCTCGTTTAATGTCTTTGTTTTTCTTTCTTTTACACTTTTGATCAAATTAACTTCGATTCATTTTTCAATTTATTGATCTATTGAGTATGTTTTTTTGGAGGAACGATACTGATCGAAATATGTTGATGGTTATTTTTCATTTCAGTTTGTTTTGTGTTCATAGTTTTTCATCCTCACATATTGAGAGCATCTTTTTCTTTTGCAGATTTATGTTTTGTAAGAGTGTGTGTGTGAACTATTTTTGGTTGAAGGGATTGCTTTCATTTATTGCTTAAAAAGAAATTTCATTTTATTTCATGTTGTTGCATATAAATCACATAATTGAAGACTTGTTGTCAAATGAATTTCTGAATGGCAAATAAATATTATCACTTTTAAATCTCATAATTTTTATGCAATTTTTTCTTGGCAGATCAAGTGTCTTCTTGAATTGAGTGAAAATTCCTTCTTTTCTTTCTTCTGCGTCCTATTCCTTGTGGAGCACCATTTAGATCTCTTTTCAAAAAGGTAAGTGTGTGTGTGTGTTTTGGTTATATTTTTATTGATATTTTTTTTTTGTATTTATCCATCGCTATATAATAATTTTGCATTTTCAACCCCCTAATGTTAAATTTAGTAGGATTTTAAAGATGTGTTAAATTTGATGTGCTGACCTGTTTTATTTACTAATTTAACGAGAGAGATAAACTCAATTTATTTTATAAACAATTCAACTGGCCTATTAAGTTAGCGGGTTAGCTCATACATGACTCATCATAATATTAAAATGAAAAATCCAAATTAATAAATAATAATATAAAATAAATAATTGCAACTAAACTTAAATAAAATAAGGAATGTATCTATTATGCCAATGAAAAGAGTTCTTGCTTTAGGAATTTTGAATTGGACCATTATTTGAATTTTGAAGGAGGCAAGCGGTGATCTCAAATACTATTTTTAAAATAGTTAAGATGTCTTGGAATATTTAAGCTAATATTTTGTTTATATTTCCAAAGATAAGAGAACACATTGTTTTTTGCCCTCTATTTTAATTTCTGCTTATTTACTATTTATTAATTAAATGAAACAATTATGCCATTCTGCTCAAGCACACCCATATTCTGCAACAAGGACATTACAAGCATTCCTTCGTACGCTCCAAGTATTTCTGGACAAAGAGGTTAGTTCAATAGCCTTTTTTTTCCTCAAAAACATTAATTTTTATTTATTTATTTATTTCTCATAGGTAAAGAATATTTATTTATCTACACTTCAGTAAATTTCTACACTAAGAGGTGACCAGATCTTATTAAAATGTTGTTTTAATACTTTGTCATCTAGTTTTTGTAATGAATATAATATATAGAGGAAACAGATATTTGAAAAAGGTTTAATTTTGCAGTTTTTTTAATGAATATAATATATATCGAACAAGTTCCTTTCAAAAATAGAGCTAAAGTTAGGTTCTTGATGTAAGTTGAAGGTATAACTTATATAAGACAGACCTACCTTTTCTTTTTGATAAGAAGACTTACTTTATTAAATTCACTAATAAATGCTTGTACTTGCTTTCTTAGATGTAGATAAATTTTTTAATTCATTTCTTTAATAACTTTCTTTTAATTACAACATTTTCATTTTCCTACAAAATCCCGATTTATATCCCTAAATAATTGCAGTCGATGATCAATTAAGTCAGAAATTTTTCTTCTGAATTTTAAGAAATTTTAACACATCTCACCTTTTTTTTAAACAATGTTTTCCAATTTTAAGCCATTATCCAATTCTCGTTAACAATTTTGTCTTGTATCTTTTTTTTGTACATTTTGTTCAATTTGCATGTGGACTAATAATTCTCAAAAGTACAAGCATGTGGACTCTAATTAATTTTTTTTAAAATATATTTAATTAATTGACACTTCTTTTTACTGATTTTATATATATATATATATATATATTCACAGGTGAAGAGAGTTGAGGTCTTACACTCAATATAAAATTTTCAATATAATCCACACTTCTATTTCTAAAAGAGGAAACTTTATTGATCAGATCTTATAATAATTTCTTTCATGTATTTGTTATCAAGTATTTGAAACCAATATTTTGATTTTTAACAAAAAATTGGATTAAATCTCAATCAGAACAACCCTGTATTATTAATTATTTTAAACATTAAGACTTTCTCTTTTCGTTCTTTTAAAGAAAAGCTATTGATACATGCAGATAAATTTTTTTGTTGAGTTTTCTATAGTTATTTTTTATTTCAGATTTTTTTATTTCTCCTTGTTATATATATATACACATGAAATTATTATTATTATTATTATTATTATTATTATTATTATTATTATTATTATTATTATTATTCAACTTACACTATCAATTTTCCTCCTATATATTTTTTGTTCAGATTTTTGGATTGGTTACTTTACAATCACTGCAATATTTTCGTACACCCTGCCGATCATTGGCAAATGATTCATTTAATCTGGCTACTTCAATCTTCACAAGGTAAATTTTCCTGCTTCTCATACACGATTTGTTTTATATATATGAACCATTTATCTTGTAGTCTTCTTTTTAATTGATTGTTTAGACTTTGTTACCAGTATGGTAAAATATAGAATTAATTAATTTTGATTAATTTATTATGAGCCAAAATAAAATAATTAATTACTTGTCCAATTTTATAATTAATTGAATAATCAGCTTTGTTTTGATAGAACCCCAACTTGCAAAGCACAGCAAGTTGTCTGAAGTCAGACGAACTAATAACGGGGACATCCAAATTGTGTGTATATATAGTGTGTGTTTGATTTTTAGTTTGTCAAAAGTCAGTTCGGTGAAAGTTTATTTGGTAAAATTCAATTGTTGTAATAAAATTTATATTTGGATACATTTTTTTAAAAATTAGTTTAGCAAACTAAAAGTTGTTTGAATTAATAAAAAAATTACATTTGAAATATACTTTTAAATATACAATGATAAAAAAGGACATTGATTTATGGTAATTAATAATTTTTGTTATATAAATATAATATATTAGAAATTTTTAAACAATAAAAAAGATTTAAAATGACATAAAATTTAATATGTTAAATAATAAGAATAAAAAATATATAATTTAATACTGGAAAAAATTAAGACATGATAAGGGTAGTATGGTCATTTATAAAAATAGGTACAATTCAACTCCCATCAACAAATTCAAATCCACCAAAAAATAGAGCTGCCAAATCTACACGTTAATCCCATCTTAACCCACATTTATGATAAGTATGTGTTTGGTTATTTATACATGTGATTTGTCAAAAATTAAGACATAATAAGGGTAGTATGGTCATTTATAAAAATAGGTACAATTCAACTCCCATCAACAAATTCAAATCCACCAAAAAATAGAGCTGCCAAATCTACATCTTAATTCCATCTTAACCCACATTTATGATAAGTATGTGTTTGGTTATTTATACATGTGATTTGTCAAAAAGTTACATGCAATTTTTTTATATAAAAATCAGGGGTAGCATGGTCATATCATAAATTAATGGATGACATTTAAAAAACACATTTCAAAAGCTAAGGGTAATCAGATTGGACAAATCCACATTTAGTGACTTTTTTAAAATACATTCATAAAAGTACTTTCATCACAATTTTTATATCTAAATAACTTTTAACTTTTAAAAAGTGTAAAAAGTAATTTTTAAAAGTCAAAAGTAAAGTTACTAAACGGACCCATAATTTTTTGGAAAAATAAGCTGCAAGTCTTTATAATTTCTTTCACTTTTAAGTGGGGAAAAAATATTTGCAAGTCCGTATAGTTTAATTTATTATATATATTAACCCTTAAAAGTTAAAATTAATAATGTATTATTAAATTTTACAAAATAAAAATTCTTGGAGTTTGCAAAAAAATTAATTTAGTACTTTTAGCCAAAATTGAAAAATAAAATTTTACTTAATTCACTGTTTACATTTTAATTGATTTTTTTATGAAAATTCTATAGGCATAAAAATATTTAGAAAACAACTTACTTATATAGATTTTGAATTATAAAAATCATGTATTACTTCTAATGTCAAATAATCATTTAATAAAAATATAAACGTTCTTAATTTGCTTTTTTAAAGGAAAAATTTAAGGATTTCAATTTATAGGGATTAAAAAAATTTAACTAATTAAACTATAAGGGCTTAATTAAAAAAAAACTACAAGGACCTAATTTAAAATTGAATGAAATTGTAAGGACTTGTAAATATATTTTCTCTTTTAAATTATGTCTTTGAAGTTTATTTTATATTAATGGAGTCCTTATAGCTTGATTCATTAAATCTATCCATCCTTGAAGGTTAATATCTCTGAATTTCCCCATTGAAAATATAAAAAAAAAATGAAATGATAGTCTATACCCTAAACTTATTTTGGTGTAATATTTTCATTTAACATTTTAAAAAATGTGCAACCCTCCCTCCCAGTCTCTACTTTTGGAATTACACCATTAGCATTTTATTGAGCTTTGTCATCCTCTCAGGATTCCCCATACATCCATAATCAACCTTTCCACACTCTCCCCAATCGCATCCCCATTTGCATGAAAGAATAACATGGAAAGCCATCCTCTCCAGGTGCCCTATAAGCACCAATTAAACACATATTTTCTTATTTCTTTCTTCCCCCAAGGTCTATCTAGTCTATTTAACAAATCATCCTTCACAATGCCCTAACTCTGTCTCACAACATGCCAACTCCTGTCAAAACATTCCTTTGTAAATAACTTCATGTTTTTGCACCAGGCACCACATATCCCTTCCTTATTCTTCAATACAGCTATTTACTTCTCCTTTGTCTATCCATAGTCTTCATATGATAATATTTTGTATTTCTTTCCCCACTTTTAATCCACATCCCTCTAGACTTTTGAAACCATAACATTTCCTCTTGAATCAACAGGTTCGCTAGTTCATCACGCTGCTGCTGAGCTAGATCCTCAAGATGTGGATTCCTTCCCCCGCATCAAACTCCTCTAAATCCCATCTAGTCTGGCTAGAATTCTCCTCTTCCTACCAGAAACATTTCCAAACACCTCATAATTCCACTTTTTTAAAGGTTCCTGCAGCTTCTCTAAAGATACAAGCACCTCATCAAAACTATTTCACTTTTCCTTCAAGAAAGGCTTAAAAGACCCATGAGTCAACCGCATTGCCTCAAAATGGAAAGGTCACTCCCAAAACCAACCCCAACCAAATTAAACAAGAGAGGATGATGGTCAGATGTTATTCTTGGCAAAGACCCTTGCAGTCATATTAGGAAAAGATATTTCCTACCACATAGAATTACAAACCTCATAGCCCAACCTTTTGTAAACTCTCTCCGTTCCTTGCCATTTAGGCCCACACCATGTGAAAAATGGTCCCACCACTTCCAAATCAAACAATCCACATTCATAAATCCATTCACGAAAAAATCACAACGTGCCAGATTCGGTGTAGCACCTCTTCTAGCTCAAGAGGTCATACAATGTCATTGAAAGTCCCCCGCATTTAACCAAGGACCTCTAATCCCTTCCACCATCCTGACTAAAAACATCCCCATAACTCCTACCCCTAACACCTTGAGGATTCGCATAAATATTGGTACAAAACCACTCGCACATCCCATCCTTATTAATTACAACATGGAAAAATTCTTCCTCCCTACTAAATACTCTTACATTCAGTCCATCATCTTTCCAACACAAACCAATTCCTCCACCAAATCCAGTAGCTTGCACCAGCTTGTAGTGACAAAACCCCATACTTCTTAACACATCCACAGCTCGCCTACCACTTATTCTTGGTTTAATGAGAGCAACCAAGTCAGGTTATTGCTCACGCAACAATTCCTTTGCAGTAATCACACACTTCTTATTACCAGCCCCATGACAATTTCGCACTATTATCTTAGTCATAAAGATAATACAAAATATGACAAACCAAACAAACATTAGTCAACCATACATTCCTCATAGGCCTCAACATCTTGGCCCCAAATATTAGTCTCATAATTATCCATACAACTGTTACCATCTCCTACTTTCCAATCATCCTGACCTAATCCAAGCTCTTTATCCACTTCAAAAGCTATATAGCCTCTATCTCTCTATCCTCCTCTATCACCTCTTTCCATAGCTGCCAAATAAACATTAATCTCATTGTTACATTGAGGTTGTTTCTTACCAACTTTCTCCTCAGAGCAATTCTCCTTCAAATGCCCAAAACGTCCACAATTCAAACACAAACAAAAAAAAAAAAGTCAAGCTCTCATACTCTATAGGTTTAGTTACCCTGTTAACTGCATGATGTGGCAGTAAAGCTTCATCAAGATCAGTTTCAACATAAAAACAAGCATACATACCTCTTGCCTGCAGAGCCATATGCGTATCAACCTTCAACTCTTTCCCAATCTGACTCCCCACATTCCATAGAAACTTCTTCTCAAAATACCTCATGTTAAAATCCAACAACCTGACCCAAACTGCAATCTTTGAAATCCTCTCTTTCTTTGGATCAAAATGTACTCTCCATCTCATTACACTTAGGTAAGCAACGGAAATCACCCACAAACTCCCAGTTAAAGCCTCCAAATAGTACTCCTTCTCCTAGTAGCCAATAAGAAAGAAATCATTCTCCACATCCGTAAACCTCATTTTGCCTTCCCCCCCCCCCCCCCAAAAAAAAAAAACAAAAAACTAATGGGTGATTTCCTCTTCAAGAACACCAAACTCATCGATCGCCCAAGAAGCTTAATCACCAATTTTTGATTAAAAGGTAGATTCAAATGCTCATTCTCTTCCTTTAAAAGCTTCAAATTAGGACAGCGTGGATTAGATTTATCAACCTTAATTCCATCATTTAGCTCAAGATTGACATTGAAACCAGTATCAACTGAATCCTCAAATTCCATACCAAACAAGACGCAACCCTTTGCCTTCATCACCTCTTCCTCCCTAACCATATAATCACGATATGGCATTATCTTCATCTCCCCTACCCTACGACTACTGCGATTTAGCTGAGAAAAATATCCCTCCAAAAATGTCATCCCTGCCTTTTTCACCTTCTTTCTACTCCTTTCCAAAGATCCCGCTCTTCCTTCAATGGAGTTGGAGGGAAGCCTCCTCTATGTCTCCAGTGAGGCAAAGGAAACTTTGGGCTATCCAGATTTAATATTTTTATTTTTATTTTTAAAATTAAAAATATATAAAAATTATAATTTTTTTAATAAATATACTTATTAATCTGACAATCCAAATTTAATTTGAATGGTCTAAATTTAATATTAAATTTTTTTAATAAATCTAGTGCTCTGTTCAAAATATATCTACCTTATTTAAAATATTTTTAAAAAGCTAATTTAAAATTTTAATATTAAATTTGCACTGAGGTGGAGGAGGCTTCCCTTTATTCCTCCGATGCCCTCACCACAAACAGTGGAGGCCCTCCGACATTCTCACAAGGCATCACTCTCTCTCCTATATCTTGTCCGTTTTTATATATAAAGCAAATTTCAAAAGACTCTGAGTCCGTGGAATATTTATGTGTGGGCGTGGAATATTTAAAATCCATGATATGTTGGTGTGAAAAAATTAGAGATTATGTTCCACATCGCTAGTAATAAGTAGGTTATCCATACTTTTGGTTGTATCTTGTGCAGGGTTGTTCCATTTGTTGTACCACTTTAGAATTTGTGTGGTCATAGAAATGTCGAGAGGTCATAGTTTTAGGGAAGACGACTCTTATGCAGAGATTTCTACAATATGGGATGAATTATCTTTTATATATATATATATATATATATAATGTTCAACTGGGGTAAAAAAAATTTTGACTTTTTTTTACCTAAAGAGGTATAGCCTAATTACTTCAAGTTATAAGCTTGTCAAACAGGCCTGGTTATATATATTAGTATTCATTTATTTATCTATAATTTATAATATAATTTAAATTAGAAATTAATAGGTTTATTTTATTTATTATTAAATTATTTTATTAAAAATTTATTATTTATTATTTTAATAAAAATGAATCTTATTACGTACTTCATGACATATCACTTAATACTTAACTACCAACATATTCCTCCCTTAGACAGACTTTACACCCCATCTTCTCTCTTTTAGGCAGCATCGTGGGACTTGCTCCTGAGTCCCAAACATTTTTTGCTCTTTGCTTTTTTTGTTTTTAAGCTTTGATAATTTTGTTTGATCTTGTACTTCTTTCATTAGATGTAAAAATAAATTTCATCTTTCTTCTTCATTTTATTTATCTTTATTTTTTCAACTAAGATATTTTCAATTTACAATTAATTTTCCCTTCAAAAATGCTGATTGATTCACTTTACTCCTAATTTTTGTTATTCTTTTCACATGTTGATTTTGTTGATATTTTTGGATGGACAATTAATTCTTTACATGTGGGAAGTTTTATATTTTTTCTCTTTAGTTTATTTATTTATATTTTTACTCAAAAAAAATTTAAATTTAATATAATTTCCTTTTTTACTTTGCTCCTTTCTTTTTTCTTTGTTTTTCTTTGATATTTGTTGTTTTTTTATTTCTTTCATGGACTTACTTTATCATATATAGATAAATAATTGGAATCATAAAGATAAAATGTGTATCTTTATATAAAGAAATAGGTTACAAAAAATTAGGAAGAAAGGAAGAAAGCAAAAAATCGCCGAGAAGAACCAAAAGAAAAAAAAACGTGGTTGTGACAATTTCATCTACAGTTCTTTCGCAGTTTAGGAGTTCTTTTCCCTTTTCTTACCAGCAAGTTTTAAAAGTTCTTTTCAATATTGTGCTTCGCATGCATGCATGGACATCTCATTTTTATATCGTAAATTGACATGTCTAATAAGATATCCCATAATTAAATTGCATTAACTAATTTTATTGTAAGCACCAAACTGTACTTTTGAAAGGAAAAATTACATATAAGTCTTGTATAAGAGACTTATCTACTAGTACGTCTCATAAAATTTAACAATTACAGCCAAGTCCATAAGGATTTAAGTGTAATTTATTGTTGGGATGCAAAGATAATATCATGCTTGTTACAAAACCTCAAATTATATCTAGAAAAGGAAGCATTTGTACTTATAAACACAAAATATGCTTTGTGAATTAGGAAATTTCACTTATAAATTGTGAAAACAGTCTATTATTTATAAAATACAAAACATAACTTGTGAACTAAGAATTTTTACTCATAAATTACGTAGTTGCAGTTGTAAAGGGTAAATATGACTTTAGTCTATTATCCATCAAATATAAAATATGACTTGTGAATTAAGAATTTTTACTTGTAAATTGTGAAGTTATAGTTATAAGTGAAGGGTTAACATCCTTCAACCTGTTGGCCCAAAAAAAAAATGACTTTAATCAATTATTTATAAAACATGAATTATAACTTGTGAATTAACACTTTCTACTTATAAACTATGTAGTTGTAATTGTAAGTGAAGGGTAAATATGACTTCAACTCATTGGTATTTTTTGTTTTAGTACGTAGGGGCATAAATATCTTTTCACTTGAAATTTGAATTGCACCCAGTTTTCAAATTCGCAGAACCTATTTGTTAATAAGTCCCATATAAAAAACCCTTATGCAATTTTCCCCTTTGAAATTGATCATATCAGTTTGTGGTTTATATATGCTGTGTATTGATGATTCTTTATTTCAACTTTTAAATGTTTAATTTACTGTTTATTAGTTTTTCATTTTATTACTCGGCATAGTTGGTCTTAAGAGGACCCCAAGTGTATAACTTGTGCTCTCGCCATCACCTATCTATATATATTTCTATGTTTGTCTAAATTACTAATATAAATCATATGTATTGTTAAATTTTTTTTTTGTAATACTGTAAATCGTATTAAGAATACGCATGCTTTTATTAGGTGAAAAAGACACTACTACTCATGGCATTCGACATATGTTCCTCTGTTGTATCTGCGATTGTGAACAAGTTAATTGATGAAGCAATTCGTTGAGCATGTTATCCATTTCGATTCAAAAAGTATGCTGAAGATCTCATCAAAGAGAACTTAGTATCACAAAGAGACAGTGTGCACGATCGTGTTACAAAAGCTGAACAAGATGCTCAAAAGATTGATATTCTTGCTATGAAGTGGCTGGATGAGGCAAATTCTCTCATAAATGATGCAGTGTCATTGGAAGAAAAAGCAAGAACAAACAAGAGTTGCTGCCTTGGGCATTGTCCTAACTGGATTTGGCGATGTCATTTGGCTAAGCAAATAGAAAAGAAGTCAAAGGAAATGGTTGAACAAAGAAACAATTGGAAATTCAAACAACAATTTGCCCACCCTGCTACACCTCCAGGCATGTTGTACTTTTCTTCAGAAGGATTTTTGTTGTCCCACAGCACCAAAGTGGCAAAAGATCAACTTCTTGAAGCATTAGAAGATGATGAGGTTTCCATGATTGGGTTGTATGGCATGGGTGGTTGTGGTAAAACCACCTTAGCCAAACAAGTTGGTAAGGCTACAATGGAGTTTTTCCATAAGGTTGTCTTTATTGTTGTGTCGAGTTCTGTTGATAGTACAAAGATCCGTGATTCAATTGCAGATCAATTGGGTTTCATGCTTGAGGGGCAAGGTGATTTTGGAAAAGCTCAAAGTTTGTGGTCCAAGCTAAACAATGCAGGAAATATTTTAATAAATTTGGATGACGTGTGGGAAAGGCTTGATTTTGAAACTATAGGAATTCCCTTTGATTCCAATTTCAAGAGATGCAAAGTTCTGATAACTGCACGACGTAAAGATATTTGCACATTAATGGATTGTCAAAAGCATGTACACCTACATCTATTGAATGAAGAAGATGCATGGAGGTTGTTCCAATATTATGGTCATATAACCAGTACAACCCTTGAAAGAATCAAGGATTTAGCAAAGAAAATTGTCCATGAGTGCAAAGGATTAGCTATTGCAATTGCAACAATTTCCTGCACTTTGAAGGATAAAAGTTTGGTTGAATAGGAAGAGGCGTTGGAAACATTAAGAGATTCTGATTGGATGAATATTGTAAAAGGTCTTCGAGATCCATAGAAGTGCTTGATGTTAAGTTATCAAAACTTAAATGATGAATATGCTAAGTTAGTTTTCTTGTTGTGTGCTATATTTTCAGAAGATTTGATATTGATGAAGAAGATTTACCAAGATATGGGATTAGGTTAGGCTTTTTCAAGAGCCTGAATTCATTTTAGAAGAGCAAGGAATCGATTACGTATTTCTAAAAAAAAGCCCATTGACTCTTGCTTATTGATGAGAGTAGATAATGGGCAATGTGTGAAGACGCATGATTTGGTCCGCGATGTAGCCTTATGGATTGCCAAGGAAGAGAATAAGGAAATAGCAAATCCCAAGACGAGTGAAGAAATAATGAAAGTGTGAGAGGGTACAGAAGATGATCGAATAAGATATTTATGGTTGGATGAAGTGAAATCATTTCGATATCAATTACATTTTTCCAACCTTGTTTTCTTACATGCTAACTTTAATGAGGAATGGAGAGAGCAACCATATATGCTCCTAAATGAGCGTTTTAGAAAACTGTTACTATTGAGAATTTTGGTTCTTGAGGGAATTGGAGGACACATTTCATTCCCCAATTTTCCAACTATTCTCTATTGTTTACACTTGGAAACATGGAAAATAGGTGAAATATCTTTTGTAGAGAGTTTAAAGAAACTTCAAAGTCTTACATTAAGGAATTGCTCTTTCAATTGCTTACCAAATGAAATATCTGAACTGGAAAGCTTCAAATTATTGGATGTGTGTGAATGTGACATTGAAGGCAATCCTCATAAAGTGATGGGAAGATTCACGAAATTAGAGGAATTATATTTTATTAGAAATACAGGCCCATGGATTGATAAACAAGAATATGCTTCTAATATTTTTGACATAGAAGTTGATGTCACAAAATTGCAGAGGTATAGCATAGAAATTGGAAAATTTTCTTCAGTGGCAGGTTAGTGATGATATCTGGAGATCCATTAGATGTATAGGCATTCAAAACTTTGATGTCTCCACCATAAATGAAATGATGAGGGATCTAGTGCAAAGGGCATAGTGTCTTTGTTTGAAAGAAATTCATGGAGGGGCTAAGAATGTCGTTCCTGAGATGATTCAAAGAACAGGGGGAATGGGAGTAGATTTGACTAACTTGATTTTGGATGATTCTCAAGACTTGGAATTCTTTATTGACATTGCAGATAAAAGGATTGTTCATTTTTAAAATGTCTTGTCAAAATTGATTCAGTTAGAAATATGCAATATGTGGAGTTTGAAAGCTTTTACAAGTGGCACATGTCTAAAAGCATATCAGATGCTAAATATGTGCAATCTCAAGGTATTCAAATTATACAACTGCCCATTGTTGACTTATGTCTTCACATTTGCCTTTGCTGAAAGTCTAGTAATGTTAGAAGAGCTTCAAGTAATTGATTGTGAAGGGATGAAGCATATAGTAGCCGATGATGAAATGCAACACAATCAAGAGACATCTAATTGTGTTCCAGAAATTGAAACGACTCACTGTTTCTAATTGCAAAGAAATGGACTACTTAACAACAACTCTACATGTTCAAGGCTTTGCTGAAAAATTGGAATATTTGAGTATAAATAATGTTCCCAAGATGAAATATTTGTTCCCTCAATCTAATGTAGAACATCGTGGCCACAACCTTGATGAGTTCTAGTGCATGGAGCTTCGCAATCTAAAAGAGCTAGATCTTCGAGGCTTGCCAAATCTAATCAGCATTTTCCTAGAGAATTAGTATTCAAGATGCTGTTCTTTGGTGAGCTTGATATTGGTTAGTTGCCCAAGCTTAAAGATGAAGTCATTAGGTGGTCAACTTGTTGGTCGTGCTACCTTAGAGATATTGCTCCTTGCCTGAATCATTTTTCTCCATGATTAAAATCTCCATTGTATATATCGAGAAATTGAAATAATTTCTTATTTAGGAAGCTACAATATCTTTTCATGTTTTTTCTAGTCATATTATACATTGATAATAAGATATATATCATTTGCAACATTAAATATTTTCAATAAAAAATTTTGAATCCAATGATACATTAAAATAAAACATCGATTTTTTTTTTTTTGTGGTTATTTACTTAGTTAGAAAGTTTATCTTGTCTGCATGTCGTACATATTTCTTTTTCTGTTAAAAAAGATTAACATTAACATTACACCAAACAAAAAAAGATTAACACTAACTGTTTATGTGGACATTCATATCCATCAATTATTTTGGCAAATTACAGTTAATTAACGTATTTTGATATTAACTTTATTATCTAAATACATATGCTCATTTTCTTTGTTGAGCCCAAATATATATATATATATATATATTAGGACTTATTCTTCTGGAGGATTAAGATGGAATTAATGGTTTTGCAATATATGTGTGAATTTCATATTATTTTAAGTTTGGTAAAAAAAACAAGAAAAAAAAGCACATTATTGTTTTATTTTGTTAATATAATAGGTTTAAATTCCAAGTTTAGGTAATAATTGAACAAATACAAGCTGTATATATAATATGATTCTTTTTTAACATTTTACAAAGCATTCTCTTTATGATCATTTGCACCTTTTGACAGGAATTGGTATCACTTTTACAAGTCACTCAAAGCACCCATATGAGTTATGAAGCTACTCTTTTGCAAACTCTTGAATTTATTGATGTTAAAGATTGTCAAGAGATAAAATATTTGTTTCAACTATAAGGATTTGCCCTCAATGAAGAAAAGCCAACACCACTGGTATCAACTTAAAAACGAATGTCTCTATATCGCCTTCCTAAGTTGAGATATATATGGAATCAAGGTCCATGCAATGTATCAATCTCCAAAGTCTTCGATGGCTATATATCAAGGGATGTAAAGAATTAAAAAGTATTTTTACAGGAAGTATTGTGAGAAGCCTACCGTGTTTGGTGAGATTAAGCATAGAAGAGTGTGATGAGTTAGAGCAAATCATTGAGGAAGAGGAATCTTATTACCATTTGGAAACCACTTTAAATTCTTCTGCTCAACCTCTACATAACTCCCAGAACATAGGTTAATATAACTACCTCTTATATTTTCTTCTTGGTTTTTTAGTTTTTTGACTCATTAATTTTAATATTATGTTATGAAAAATACTTTAAAAGAATGGAAAGTAAAATATCGTGTTCTAAGAAAATAAAAGAGTAGTAAATGATGAGATGAAATAAAATAGGTGCAACCTTAAGTTTTTTAAAGTCAATATAGTTTTAAAATTGCTTATCTATGCATGAACATGGTTTCAGTAGGGACATCAAATTTGTGCCGTCTTTTAATGCTGAGAGTAAGAGATTGTCTGAAGTTGAAATGGTTGTTCACAATACCCATGGTTCAAACCTTAACATCATTGTGGCTGTTGAGAATTGAGAGATGTGAAGGGTTGCAATATGTTGTGAAAGATGAGAGAGCTAAAGGCAATCAGAGCACCGAGGAAGCAATTGATGATAGGCAGGCCATGCTTCCAAAGCTCTATTTCCAAATCTCATTGAAGTATACAAGGGCTTTCAATTCCAACATGTCATCAGATATCATGAAGTAGTGAATTGTCCAAAATTGGTCCCACAACCACCAGCAGGTGCACGCTTTGTCTTTCATGTATTTATGAATTCCTAATTAACCTTTATGCTAATTTCAATAATAAACTAATTATATTTTACTTTTTTATGGAACAAACAAGTTAATCAACTCACAACACCAGTTACACGCTCACATATTGTTGCAACGCCTTAAGCCTTTAATTCCTTACAATCTCAATCATATTTACATTTACTAATTTCAATGGACTTTTAATTTGATGAAGTCCTGAAGACAACAACCAAAGATGAAAATGAGCAAGTCACAAGAGACTCTAAGGAGGACAAAACAATTGAAGAAAAAGAAAAGAAATTAGTTCACTATGACCTCAACAAGGCAGCAAAAAACATCATTTTGGAATCAGAGTTTCCTTCCCAAAGATCTTCTAGTTTCAATAATGAAGTTGGTCCTTCTGGTAATTCTTGCGATTCCTAATTATGATCTAAGACTTAACCTTCATTATTAACTGCTTCTTCTGAGTACAATATTTTGTGGCTGTTCTGTTGATTTTAATCAAGTGCACATATTAATAGGTGAGGTAGCACTAGAGTTGTATAACGCAGAAGTCATTGCCATCCCAGGTTTGCCATTGAGGCCATAAAAATCTGCCTCCTCTGTTCAAGCTCTGCCACTTGAAGATGACTCATGAGTTCCCCAACTGTTGGACAAACTTTATATGATTATTATTATTCTTATGTTTAATTTCTACTCCTTTTGGATGAAATGATCGATACAAATTGATGAATTTGGCACGGGCATTGAATTATCATGAAACTGGTTTGTTAATAAATTTGAGGCATAACTATGATCCATCTTGGATATATATTATGCCTTTAAACCGAGTCCTATAGACTATGGAATGACAATATTGTTTGATATTCTGTTTGTTTATTACTTATTCAGTTATTGATATCTCCTTTATCAACATTAGAGAAGCTATAATTATATTGGCTTTGCGATGTTTTATGTTCAGAAAACTAGAATAGATTCATTTATATGCTTTTGTATTTAAATTAATGGAATGCCAAAACAAAGGAAAAATGTGAAAGCAGAAAAAGGATAAATAAGCTACATATATACACAGACAAATGTAATCATATATACTTTGTGTCACTGTCTATAAGAACTTTACTTTGAAAAAAAATGATACAAAAAAAATACTTATGAATATGAGTCTATTGAATCTCATTTCATGTTTGATTTTTAAAAATTGGACTTAAACTTCTCTCTTTTTTTATCATTTTTATTCACATATTTTACAATATCAATAAAATAAATCTTAATCCAAAGACATTTTATTGTTGATGTGGGAGCTGGAAAATGGTTGCTTAAAATCTCTGTCATATGTGCGCGTGTACTCTTTTGGGTCTCCCAACATGCAACCAAACATGCCCTTATAGGTTTGTCTATCCCGTCATCACTCAATTATCTACAATATAATTGGTTCGGTTAGTCAATCCAAAGTTCTCTGTAGTCCTATTGATTTAATTAATCATTTCAAAAAAGGCTTATTGGGCAATTTAAATCTTTCTCATTGATTAGTAAAATAAAAACTTATTTATGTGAATTCACTTCATTACTGACTGATTGTGTGTAGGGCACAATGACTAGATGAAGCAGCATCATCAGTTTTGTCCAATACAAAAGAAGTTGTAGTCCCAAATTTTCCATTGAGGTTCTCAATATCTCTATCCTCTGTTCAAACTCTGCCACTTGAACAGAGCTATATATAATCGACATTCCAATGATTCTGCTGTACGTTTTTCTATTGGCTAATTGATGACTGCAGATTAACAAACAATAAGCATATATTTTCTAATAGATATGTATAGAGAAGGAGTTGCAATCCCAGGTTTACTTTTGAGTCCATCAATATCTCTGTTCTCTGTTCATGCTCTGCAATTTGTAAGCTAAAGCATCAATTTCGTCTGCTTTTTTTATTAATTAATTGATTCTTGTGGACTTGAAAACACATGAATTTCGTATGGATACTATTATTTTATCAGTAAAAAGCATATGAACCCTTTGGATATGTGCTATTTTTTTTTTTTTACCAGTATATGTGCAATATGTTGGGAGGGGCAAATTCATTTAAATATTAAAAAATTGATAAGTAATTACATACTTAATAATTTTTTGCCTCTTTGTGCTTCAATAATTGTTGACACTTTCCATGTCTTTTTCTATCTTGCAGAATCCATGAATAGAGTGCATGCTTGAAACCTTCCTCATGTTAAATCAACTTGTGAATATTCCACATTTACCTGACTCATTTTTGAATAATATATGCGTGTGATATAAAAAGTCTCAATATTTTTCCTAAAGAGTGCTGTATGCTTTTATTTCATGGCGAGCAAACTATATATATATATACACACACACACACACATATGTATGTATGTATTATAATTGTAACAAAATCTTATCTAAAAAACAAATCCTTAGTTCTATCTCTAAAAATATTACAGTCAATGATCAATTCTATTATATAGTTGGAAACTTTTTTTTAAATTTTATGAAACTTAACACATCTTACCTTTTTTTAAAAAAAAATCATTTTTTATATTTTAAGCTATTATTCAATACACATTAACAAATTTTTATTGTGTTTTTTGTACAGTTTGTTCAAGTCTCTGCAATTTGATCATTTAAAGATATATTAATCATTCTAAAAAGTACTAGCCCGTGGATACTAAATTTTTTTCAAACATATTAGTGAATTAACCATTCTTTTTACTGATTATAGATATTTTTCTCAAAGGTGAAGAAAGTCGAGGTCTTGTTGTAATAATCCAAAGTATATTCATAAAGTTAAAGTAAAATATAAGGTAAATGAATATTATATATATATATATATATTGGAAAGATTTAACAAGATGGGTTGTGATTCAGTGGAAATTCTCTTACTATTGGACAAGGTTCACACCCAAAAGAAAAGTGAATTGAGTGTTTAAAAATTTTCACAAAGTTTTTATCATCTCACAAAGTTGACGAATATATAAATGAATTTGAATGCAAAAAGTTTGACTGATAAAGAGTTTAAGGAAAGAAAAAGCTTGACATAAAAAATTTATCTTAATTTAGTCTAGCCACTTGGCTTGTCTCTAATTTTCAAGATCACTTTTGAGACATTTCACAAAATCACAAGCTTAATTGGATAGTTGTCACCACAGTACAACTTACAAAATTACACCTATCTTGATTTTACAATACTTATTACATCAGTAAACTATTACAATAGCTTAGAAAAACTTCTTTTTAAGCTTTCAAATCAATAAAAAAAGCTTTTTACAATAATAACTCTTTAAAAAGAATAAATGTAATAACAATGAACGTTTATAAATATTTGAGAGTTTGTTATAAAATTGACATAATATAGGCAAGAATTAAATGCTAATTACATGTTCAATGAATATGTTACCCACTCACCTAAATCAGGTTATATATAGTTTGAGGTTGTTGAGATTGTTAGGGGTTGCAGACACCCAATAATTCGTCTCCAATTAGTGAAAAATCTGTCTCTAAACAAGTAGAGATAGATTTAAAAACAAATATCAAGGTGTCTCAAAAAAGGATATCACTAAATAATCAAAGATAGATTTTTTAAGCCACTCTTATTAGAGACATATTTATTTTATCTCTAAATAAAAAATATCGTCTCTAACTTTTATGAAAATCCTGGCTATAAAATGTGCTAGAAATTATATAAAATGATAAAGAGAGAATATAATAGTATCTAAATTTATCTCTAAAAAATGAAAACTAAATTCCTTAGGCTCCATTGCCATGTCAGTGCCACATCACTTACCATGTCACCCTCTACATGTGAATCAATTAGTGCCACATCACCTGACATCTTACCTACCCACGTGTGGGTCAACTAATGCCATATCACGTGTCATATTGTCACCACACACCACGTCACATACTAATATGTGAAGGTTAAAATTTGATCCCTTGACATTCACTTTTAAGCCTTAAATTTTTCTTCTTTGCTAGTTAAATTGAAATGTACCTACAATTATTATATACAAAATTAAATATATATTACTTAACTACATGTATATATTCAATAATATATTGATAAAATGATATACATATATTTTATTTTATTTTCAATTATTAATATGATAAAATTATTTATAGGACTATTTATAATATATTTTTAATAAAATATAATGTTTTACTAGAAAAATAATTATACTTAAAATTATACAAAATTTAAATATAATAATATTATTTTTTAAAATAATAATAATTAAGTATATAATTTATTTAAAAATATCTATTATTTTAGTTTATATAAAACATCTTTTAGGTTTATCTTCTCCATATTATTCTCAAAAATTAATAAATAAATTATTAAATGTTTATCTTCTCCCAAAATGATTAAATGTTTCCCCTTCTTTTCTTAGAAATAAGTTTTATCTACAAAATTTCAATGATTTTAATAAAAAAATAATTTTAACATTATAAATTTTATTAATTTCCATTCTGAAAATTTTTAATTTTTAATAAATACTAAAAACTTTTACAATACAAAATACTTAATTTAAATATATTCATATGAATTTTTATATTTTAAAATGATTTTTAAACAAAATTATTTTTTATCAAATTTATTTAATATGCAATAGATTTAAAATTTTAAACCTTATAAATATGCTATATATACACCTTATTTTATTTATGTAATTTTATTTTATATTATATATCAATAAAATAATTATTTTTATATACTCTAAAAATTATTTTTCTTTTGTCCTTCCCATGCTAAAAATGGAAATTATTCATATATATATATATATATAATTATAACTAAAATGATATTTATAATAAAATAATTAATTATAGTTGTATAAATATTATTTATAGTCATTTCAAACATATTTTTTAATTCTTCTTAATATTCAATTTCATAGGTTTTTTGGAGTTTTGATTTTGTGTTCTTATTTTAATGTGTTATCATAAAATATTATTAGTAACTTCTTTCGAGACAATTTTTTCATTTAGTAAAAATTTATTAAATATTATAAAATTACTGAAGAAAAATATGAATAACATAATAGAAATACAAAATTCAATCAATTATGGTTATAGAATAAATTAATAAATGTTATAAAAAAGAATAAATTAATGATATTAAATAAGATTTTAGAAAATGAGAATGGTTAAACTTAGAGAAAGAGAGAAAAAAAAGAAAGATTTAAATGACATACAAAATATTTTAAAATATTACAGATTTTGAAGATAAATATTTTTTAACACAGACGTCGAATTTTGGTTGTTCGCATTGAGTGGGAAGCTCATAAACAATGATGAAATGTTTTCTACGGCTTTTAAAATTAATTTGTATCTTAATATATTTCAAATATATTAAAACAATTGATAATATAAAAATTAAAAATATGACTCTGTTTAGATTACTCTCTACTTTGAATTAGAGAAGCATTGAAAAAAATATTATTTCATCTCTAACATATTTATTTCAATCATCTCTAATTCCATTCTAGATTAATAAAAATAAAATAATGTAACTTAAAAAATATAAAGGGAATTAGATATGGTTAAGTTTTGTCTCTTAATTCATAAAAAAAAAATTTGTCTCAAATTCAGTCTCTAAATTTTAAAAAATATAAAATTAATATTAGAGATAAATTTAGAGATTGCTAGTTTAGGGATGAAATTTATTCATTTCTAAACTTGTCCCTAACATTTTTATTTTTAAAATTAAATTTTTAATGAATAATGATAGAAGTTGAGATGGATTTTGAGAAACTTTTTTCTCTAAATCTGTTTCTATAATTTAAAATATTTTTTAAATTAAAACCATCTATAAAAATATAATTATTTTTCATTTTGGTCTCTATTCGAGATGATAATTAGGCCATTTTTAATATTTGTCTCTATTATAATATTTTTTGTAGTAATAGGAACCAAAATATAGTTGTTAGAGATGATATGAAGAGATAAAAAAACAAAAAAAATCATATTTTTCACAAAGCATTTAATGCTTTGTCAGAGTACAAAACATGTGTGCCTTGGAAGGATGTCATGTGTGGATTGTCATTATGGCACATGGGTATGATTCTCTTCAATGTGATTCAAGCATGAGGCTATAATGAATCAGACATGTTTTGAAGGATAGAAACACCTAGTTTCATTATAAGCTAAAACACGCGTGGTAGGCTCTGGTTCAAGTGTGAATTAGAGGATATGCACACTGTAACGTAAAATCTCCTTGATTAAAATCTCTATTGTGTATATCAAGAAATTAAAATAATATTTTATTTAGGAAGTTGCAATATCTTTTCATGTTTTTCCTACCTATATTATATATTTATAATAAGATGTATATTGTTTGCAATATTAATTATTATCAATGAAGTTTTTTTTAATCCAACACACTAAAATAAAATGTCCATGTTTTTTGCAGCTATTTGTTTAGTTAGAAAGCTTAACTTGATTGCATGTATTTACTATTTCATTTTCTTTTATAAAAGATTCCACTGCCACAAAAATAGGATTTAATAGCATATATTTTGTAGCAATAAAAAATAAAATGACACTAATAATAAAGCTAAGGTAGAGAGGTGATGCTTCTTATATCAAATGCCACAGCTTATTAATTATTTTTTTTTTTGTTTACAATTTTACTAAATACACAAAGATGGCATTTTTAAAATGAAATGTTGCAGCTTCTTGTGAATCAACAATTAAGTGGCATTTTAATAATTAAACAACACCTCTTTACTTTGTTATAAAGTGAATATTTTGTTTTGTAACAGTATATAATTATTTTATCATAATTATACAATAAGTATAAATAACCAATATATAAAGATAAGTAATAACTTAAAACCATAGAGGTGGCATTTCCTCTAGTTGGAAACACTACCTCTGTGATTCATTAATTCAATATTACCTAGCTAATAATTAAAAAAAAGTTGTGGCATTTCTACAAATTAAAAACACCACCTCTTTTGTACTAAAAATTAAATAAATATATATTAATTAGTAAATAAACAAAATATCTATAATTTATAAAATAAATATTTTTATTAATAAGTATTTTTTTCTCTGATAATAACTATCTATAATTTTATATGTTAAATATTAATTTTATATATTTCTTATCATTTATTTAACTAATACTTGTATTAGTAAGAAATTTACTGAATTAATATAAGGTATAAACTATATTACTTTTTAATAATTAAATTTAGAGAGGTGGTGTTTTTATTGATTGGAAATGCCACCTATCTGATTATTAGTTAAATTAATATTTTTATTTTAGTAATTATTAATAATTAATAAATATAGTAATATTTATTGTAATAAATGGAGAGAGGTAGCGTTTCTAGACACAGGAAATACCACCTCTCTTATTAGTTATCTAAAAATTAATATATTATTTCTAGTAAATAAATTATTTAAAATTTATTAAATTAATATATAAATATGTGGCAATGCCACCTCTCTTATTTGATTATTAAAAAATTAATATTCGCTATATAAATATTTTATAATTTATTAAATTACACTTGGTATTAGTTATAATATACATTTTTTACTAACTCAAATTTAAATAATTGTTTTAATATATTTTATTTAACTAGTTTTATGTTGTATACATATTTTTATTTTAGAATTTAATTAATTAGAATTAATATTTAAGAAAATTTAGAAATACATATATTATTTATTAATTAATTAATTTATGATATGTTATTAGTTTTTTTGTCAGCTCTAAAAACTTTTTGACCAATGTGCCAGAATTAATGTTGAAACTCAAATTTTTTTTAATACAAAGCCACAGTAAAAATATTGTGTAAAAAGATCAAATTAGGTTATATTAAAAGTTAAAATACTTCTACAATTATTAAAAACACCGTTAAGTAATGTCGTATCAAAATGATTGTTAGAGGTTTTGTGAGCAAGGAGATCGGTCCTCAAAATTTCAACATTACAGAGGTGAGGATTGGTTCTCAAAAATCGACACATCTGTCTTTTATTTTTATTTTTTTTTTGAAAAATTTCCAATCATTTATGAATGTCCGTGCACATGGTTCACTATCCATTGCAATAAATCCCATGGCCCCATCCCCACACAGCTCCATATGTGCGTGGTTCGACACCTTCAAACTCTCGCAACTTCGTAGTTCAGCTCCTTCAAACTCTTGTATAAATAATACATTTGTAAAATAAAGCATAATATTTTAACTTTTTTTTCAAAATTTATGATTAAGTAATATTTGAATTAATTAATTCTATAAGATTTGGTTATTATTATGATGTAATTTATTTAATCATTAATAAATATAATATAATATAATATAATCTATTTAATAAAATCAAAAGAAATGATTTTAATTTTATTAACTGTTAAATCTTCTATGTCTTTACTTAAAACATTAATTCTATCTTTTTTCTCTTTTATACTTAATGTTTCTAATTTTTTATTTATATCTGTTAACAAGTTTTCCATTGTGTTATTTTTACTTCTAATATCCCATTTTCCTAAAGTTATATTTCTAGCTTGTTCAACTGGTATAGCTTCATATTTAAATATTGGTTTTTGTGGGTCTATATTTGAAATTTGACTGTTTTTAACTTCTTCTATTTCTTCCTTGGGCTCACTATTCCTATTTGTCTATAGGCTCAAGCTTTTAGAGCTCAATCTCCCTTCCTTATCTGACTCAGATCCTATTATCTTTCTAAACCAACTCATTTTTTTTGTTTGGATTGGGTTTATTTCTACTATTCTTCTCTTTCCTAGGTTTAACGAGAACACCATTGCCTAATCCAATAGAATTACACACATTGTCGAGTTTGAGCTCACAAGCTTACCAATGTTTTTGCTAGGAAAACAATAAAATAGTATAAAATAAAATAGTTGAATAGATAAATCAAAATAATTTAGAAAAACAGATGAGTAAAGTAAAGATTTTAAATATGAGTAAGAAAGATCAAGGAAAATGTATAGCTATTCAACTAGACACACCGAAAAAGCCAAATAGACAAATGACCATAGAGGATTATGTATTAGACAAATCCTCAAAACCACAAACATATGAACAAATTGTTACATCTAAAGCCACCTCTTTGAAGTAGCCTGAATATAGCCCATACATTCCAAAAGAATATATATTAGAAGCACTTCTGTTGTTGAAACCATACAAGCAATATTTCCTCCCCATCCAGAAGAGGAAATATGGAATTTTATCCCAAACAATTTGAAAAAGGATAGAAAATATTATGAATACATTCTAGTGGCATCCCAATCCAGTAGAATTGAGCATAAAGAGAAAGATGAGAATCCATACAGTCAGATAAAGATACTCAAAGTACTCACTCTTACTACTTGGGGGTATTCTCCTTTTATAGCCAAAAAGTTTCTAGCAAATTACAATGACCAAGTTTATAATTATGATTATAAAGAAGTTTCATTCAGTGTTTTATATTAAAAAAATTACAACCACTCTTGGTTTTTTTAGTTCAACTATAAGTGTCCAAATAATTTCTCAAAATGGTTCCATATTTTTGAACCATTAAAGAAAATCCTACCTCCTATTGTTTTAGAGGGGTATGAAAGTTTTAAAGAAACAGAAAAGCCTTTCTAGTTCTTCCATCGCATGCGAGTGCCATGGATAATGAGCTGGTGCTTTGCAATTATCAATGATAGACAACTATGTCCTTCAATATTTTACCTTGTTAAAAGATTTAAGGTAAAATGGTGGGATAAATATGTAGAAAGATTTGCCAGCAAAAGATAGTGGAATCAACATCTTTCCAAGCAAAAAAAAGTAAAGTAATGGCACAGCTGGCAGCAGCAAAGACAAAAGAAGAATGGGCCTCTCTCCTTAATGACGTGGCTTCACAAGCATCAAAGGCAGCCACAAAGTAAGGTCATCTTCTCAAAAGCAAGAAGATACAGATATTGAAGAAGACATATATGGAGCATATTTCAAAGAATTTTATCTTGTCACACACAAAAAAAAAGTAGCAATTAAAGGCCTATAAAAAAACAAGCTAAAAGTAAAAAGAAAAATTGGAAAGAAGAAAGAAAAAGAAAGCATTCCATCGCATTTAGACTTCATGAGAAAGTAAAGTTTTATGGCAGACAAAGCCAGAAATCAAGAGAAAGCAAAGTCTTGCGGCAGACAAAGCTAGAATTCATGGGAAAGAATTCACGTTGTAAGAAAAGCAACTCGAGTTTAGTAAACTAGAGTTCTAAAACTCTATAAATTCAAAAACTCTTGTAGTTTATAGGCATTGGGTTCTTTTCACCTCTTTCTCTCTCTCATACTGCACCTCTCTCCTCTCACTTATAGTATTTCCTTCATTCTTCTACCATCTCCATTGTAAGCATATCCACTGTACCTCCTTTTTAATATTAATAAAGTTTAAGTTTTGTACTCTGTGTTTTCAAACTTCTATGCTCTTGATCCCGCTCCCACACTAATATGATATCAAAGCCATATATTATTTTATTTTTTTCAATTAAAGCTCTTATTTATAATATTTCTATGTCTCTATGAGTTTCATTATCCTCTAATTCATTGTTTTATTTCTTGTTGAAATTCTTTTATTCCTACTGGTTTACTACTTTCATATTCAAATCTCTTTAATATATCTTTAATACTAACTGGATCTGTAGATGTTTGAGGTTTTTCTTCTTTATGTAATATATACTTGATTTTAAGTAAATATTGTCTTTTAATTTCTTCATCTTGAATTTTATCTATAATTTCCACTAAGAATTTTAAATTTTCTCTATCTAAAGTATTTATTTCGAGTTTTTCTGTACAACTACAAATTCCTTTTCCAATACAATCTTCTTCAAATTCATTTGAAGATGATGACTTACTAGTATTTTCTATATCTTTAATATTTAATATTTTTTTTATTTCTTATTCTTCTTCTTCTTTTGAAGAATGTTCTTCTTCAAAATCAAAATCACTTTCTATCATAATTCTTAACCAATTTTGTTTATTTTCTTCCACTATCTATAGTTGTCTAATTTTCTTTTCTACTTTGCATTTATTCAAATAATGTCCAAATCTTCCACAATTGTAACCAACTATATCTTTTTTATGTTTTCTACCTTTTTCTTTTTGAAAAGATTTATCTTTCTTAAAGGCTTTTCTATGTTTGGGAAAATATGGTTTATTTTTTCTATATTTCTTGTAAGGTATTTGCGTAAAGTCTTTCTTTTTATTTTTTCTAGATAGAGCTTTGATTTTCTCAAATCTATATTGCTCACAAAAGTTTCTTTAACTCTAATGTTCCTTGTTTTGTGTCTTTGTATATTTTCTTTTGCATTTTTATTTCATTACACAACTTTAATCCTGTAATACTTATCATATGAATATGTTCGCATAAGTAACAGCACTATAAAGATAATAGGGTTTTATAATTTATTAAATTACACTTGGTATGCGCATATAATTATTATTGGTTATAATATACATTTTTTACTAATTCAAATTTAAATAATTATTTTAATATATTTTATTTAATTAGTTTAATTTTTTACACATATATTTATTTTATAATTTCATTAATTAGAATTAATTTTTAATAAAATTTAGAAATAATATAGTATTAATTAATTAATTAATTATATGTTATTAGTTTTTCTATCTTATTAATAATTATTCTATCTTAATTAATTAAATTTTTTATTAGTTTATATCTTTTAATAAATATTGGAAAGAGGTGACGTTTCGTTATATTGGAAACGCCACCTCTTTAAAAATTTACAAATTAAATAATATAATAATAAAATAAAAATTAGAATTTTATTTTTATTTATCTAAGTTTATTACTAAGTAATGTTTGAATTATTTAATTCTATAAAAATAATATTTTATTTGATAACTTATTTATTTGATTATTTGTTTGATTATAATAAATAATTAAAATATATTTAATGAGTATTAATGTTTATATTACATGGATAATAATTTAACTATAACATAATTAATTGAATTTCATAAATAATTTTTTTCATGTGATTAGATAATTAACATAATATAAACAATTTAATAATCCATTATTATTTTGAAAATTATACAGGTGACATTTTATTGGATATTTAATTAATTAATATATATTAAATAATTAAGTATTTTATTATCATATATCTTTTTAATAAATGCTAGAAGAGAGGTGGCTTTTCTTTGTACTGGACATATCACCTCTCTACTAATTTACAAATTAAACAATAAAATGATAAAATAAAAAGTAATATTTTATTAGTAGTTATCTAAGTTTATGATTAAGTAATGTTTGTATTTATTAATTCTATAAAAAGTAATATTTTATTTAGTGATTTATTTATTTGATTATTTTTTAATTATAATAAATAACTAAAATATATTTACTTAGCATGAATTATTAAATATAATCTATTTAAAAATCAACTATTATTTTATTGGAAATTTAGTTAATTATTCTATGTTAATTAACAAAGTATTTTATTATTATATATTTTTAAAAAATACTAGAAGAGAGGTGGCATTTCTTTATACTAGAAACGCCACCTCTCTAATAGTTTATAATTGCAATAATATAATAATAATATAAAAATATTTTATAAGGATTTATTTAAGTTTATGATTAAGTAATGTTTGATTAACGAATTCTATAAAAAGTAATATTTTAATTATTTCATCATTTTTTAATTATAATAAATAATTAAATATATTTAATCAGTATTAATGATTAAATATAATCTATTTAATAATCAATTATCATTTTATAGGATATTTAATTAATTATTCTATATTAATTAATTAAGTATTTTATTATTATATATTTTTTAATAAATAATGAAAAAGAGGTGGCATTTTTTGTGTGCTAGAAACACCATCTTTCTAATATATTATACATTAAATAATATATTTGTAAAATAAAATGTAATATTTTATTATTATTTTTCTAAGTTTATGATTAATTAATGTTTGAATTAATTAATTCTACAAGATTTAATAATTACTATGATGTAATTTATTTAATAATTAATAAATATAATATAATATAATATAATATAATATGGTCTATTAATTCATCAATTATTATTTTATTGGATATTTAATTAATTTTTCTATATTAATTAACTATGTATTTTATCATTATGTATATTTTAATAAATACTGAAAGAGAGATGGAGTTTCCTAGTAGTTGAATGCCACCTTTCTAATATTTTATAAATTAAATAATATATTCGTAAAATAAAATGTAATATTTTACTATATTTTTTCTAAATTTATGATTTATTAATATTTGAATTAATTAATTCTATAACATGTGATAATTAATATTTTATTTTTATTTAATCATTAATAAATATAATATAATCAAGAAGAAGGTATTGATTATGATGAAACATTTGCTTCTATTGCTAAACTTGAAGCTATTAGACTTTTATTTGCTTTTGCTTGCATTAAAGATTTTAAGCTTTATCAAATGGATGTTAAAAGTGCTTTCTTGAATGGACTAATCAATGAAGAAGTTTATGTAGAGCAACTCTAGGATTTAAGGATCCATCAATGTCAAACCATGTCTACAAATTGAAGAAAGTATTGTATGGACTGAAGTAAGCATCAAGAGCTTAGTATGACAGTTAAGTACCTTTCTATTAAATAATAACTTAAAAAAAAAAAGGAATGGTGGATAAAACTCTATTCTATCAAACTAAAGGTAGTGATATCCTTGTAGTTCAAATTTATATTGTTGATACTATTTTTGGAGCTATTAATGAGGTTCTTTGTGAGAAATTTGCTAATATTATGCAAGGTGAATTCGAGATGTCCATGATTGGAGAGTTAAACTTCTTTCTCATATTGCAAATCAAACAAATGAAGGATGGGATCTTTACAAGCCAAACCAAGTACACTCATGAACTGCTGAAGAAGTTTGGATTCAAAAGTTTAAATTCAAGCAATATATCTATGAGTACTTCAATCAAGATTGATAAGGATGAAAAAGAGAAGAAGGAAGATCAATCAAAATTCAGGTAGATGATTAGATCACTGCTCTATTTAAGTACTACCAGACCTAATATCATGTTCAGCGTCTGCATGTGTACAACATTCCAAGCTGATCCAAGAGAATCTCATTTAAAGGCTATAAAAAGAATCTTCAAGTATTTGAATGAAACAACACAACTAGGACTTTTGTTTTCAAAAGAAGGAAAGCTTACATTGATTACTTATTTAGATGCTAATCAGAGATGATACAAAATAGATAAGAAGAGCGCAAGTGGAAATTGTGTTTTCTTTGTTGGCTTATTAATATCATGGTTCAGCAAGAAGCAAAATAGCGTGTCCTTATCATTATGAGAAGCTGAATACTTGGCAGTTGGAAGCTGTTGTGCACAAATTCTGTGGTTAAAATAGTAAAAGATTTGGGAGTTTATCTCAAGGAAATTTCAATCAGATGTGATAATACCAACACCATCAACTTAGCTAAGAATTCCATCTAACACTCAAGAACCAAGCACATTGACATAAGACATCATTTTTAAGAGATCATGTGCGAAAGAAGGATATCATACTGGAGTTTATGCCTACTACCAAGCAACTAGCAGATATTTTCACTAAACCTTTGGCTAAAGAGCAGTTTATATTCATTAGAAGGGAATTAGGAATTGTAAATCCTAATAAGTTGTAAGATTCTTAAACTAAATTGAATTATATTTTGAATCTTTTACTAACTTAAGTTTTGAAGTTGTTTTAAGATGTTTTTGCAAGGTTTAATCTGTAATCCTGACTTCTTTAGAATGGATCAAGTCGAATCTTAAAGAAAGAGGTTAGAAGATCAGGTATAATTTGCTTAAGAGATTGATTATTACTATTAGATGATAGTTCTTGTAAGTTCATTTGCAATATCTTGTGTGAAAATGCATGATTCTGTGATACTTTCTTTTTGGTTGCATTTTCACGCGTGAAACATGCTTGCTCACTGTGTGAAAAAGCACTTAGGATATCTTCACTGTAAAATGTGCTAAATCACGTGTGAAGACAATAGTTTTGCTTGTGTAAAATAGCACATAGTATGTTATCCTTTCTAAGTTGTGCTAAATCACGCGTGAAGAAGGAAGTCTCACTTACATGAAATGTCTTCCCAAGAGCATTGTATTCATAACTGGTCATCACGTATAGAGACTACTTGTGACCACGTGTGATTATGCCTGCATTGATTATGCTTTTTGTGGATGTTATTCTTTCTACCAGATCATGCATGAAACTGCCATGTCACAGATGAGAAATAGCACTTAGTCTAAGATAGGTGCTAAATCATGCGTGAAACACCTTTCTCTTTACGGGTGATCCTATACTTCCTCTATGTGCCTTGCTCATCTCCTTTCATTTTCACGCGTGAACCAACTTTCATTTTTCTAGTCGTTATATTATCCTTCATCCTTAACTGCTTCCTTAAATCTTCTCTGGTCGTTTTGGCATTCGAATTTCTTTACCTACTTCTTCTAAACCACGATTTGTTCCTCATTTTACCTAATTTCTCCTCAATTCTCAACCTAAACTCATCTATTCTCTTTTTAATCTCATCGATAGCAAGAACTAAAGATACTAGAAAGAAAGCTAGTAAGGAGGTAACAAGAAAGAGGAAATTCACCAAGGCTTTGATTAGTGAAGGAAGTAAATCACTTTCTTGATCATTTAAAAGGATCAAAACTTCAAGAAAGTATAAGGAGCCTGCTTCAACATTAAAGCATACTTTGACGGATCAACAAGAAGAAGCTCTTATCAGACTTGGCTGAGAATTGTCTCAAGATAGCAGTAACGTGCCTCTAAGTGAAGTTTTAGAGGCAAGTATTCGAGAAGGAAAGCTTCTAAGCTCTGAGCATCAGTCAAGACTTAACCAATACTTCTCTTCTACTATAGTGGTCACAAGTCACTACATCAAATATGATTCTTTTATCAAAGCTTATAACTTCAATATAGATAAATATTTAAGTGACTATAAAGGCTTGTTAGAGCTTGATCTTTGTTACTCAGCTAATATGGTAAAGGCCTTCTATGCTAGCTTCAGATAGGACAAATACAAGAAGACCTACAATGCCAATGTTTGAGGATGTCCTATATACTTCACTCCAAAAAGTTTGGGACACATACTTGGTCTTGAAGCAAGGGGTCTAGGGCTATAAGAGTTTGATCGTGTGAATTAAAGGAATGCTCCTAGACTTCACTTGAATGAAGAGAAATACAAGGCTATCATGATGATAGAGGAAGTGCTAGAAGGGGCATTGAAGCTTGGATGCATCTTCAAACCAACTTTATTCTCATTCAAGCACCAGATGCTAGCATATATTGTAGCAAGATTCTTGGTTAACAAAAGGATTACTTTCAACACATGCACTGAGTTTGAGATTGAGTTTTTGACAAGGTTGATCAAGAAGCAGAAGATCAAATGTCACTACATATTGACCAAGATGTCGTATGCCTCTAAGGTTGACACCAAAAGGAAAAAGGAATAGAAAAAGGATAGAAATCTCTATTTTGCAACCATTGTCTCTACAATCCTGAAGAGATTTTATGTCAAATATACTAAAGAAGCAGTATTAGAGCCTAAAGAATTCAAGGGTAATGCTCTCTACAAGATAAAATTTAAGCTGGAAGGGAATAACTTTTATTCCAAAAGAAGAATAAGAGCTTGTTGATCCTGCTGCAGCAAGGAAGAAAAGAAAATTACCAAAAAAAGCTATTGCTGGATTATTTAAAGCTACTGGAGCTTTTGCTTCTCAGCCTTTTCCTCAGATGCTCACTCCATCTAACATGTCAAATTCCTTCCTCTATAAAATTCTCAATGGAATTGAAAGGAAGCTTGATCAAGCAATGGTGCATCTCAAGAATGACATCAAAGGCCTCGTCGAGATGATGATGTACTTAAATAGCAAGTTAGATAGAATCATGGATCACCTTAGTATTTTTGAGGCACAAGGAAGGATTGTCAGATAAAAAGATGAGGCTGGTCCTTTAAGGTTTAGAGAAAGTTTGGTTCACATAATGGATTCATCCTCAACCTCCAAACTCATTCTGACCCACCTCACTCTCTTTTCCATATGCTTTCGCTAGTTGACTCTTCCTCTTAAGAGCAAGAGAATCTTCTCTCTCAAAGGGACTAAAGGTTATCCATCTACCTTCACCTAGAAAATCAGCCTCTAAACTCAACTTAACCTACTAACTCCTAGCTTGAATACCAAAGCCACCAAGATACCTTAAAACCTATTTATCCCTTTGATGACATGCCATTCCCTCATATTTCCTCTCCACCAAGATCTTCAGACGTAGACAAAACTGATAAGACACCATCTTTTGAAGAGCTCTTTGAAAACATTAATGAAATAAGTCTTACCAAACTTATTAGTAAACTTACTCAAAATGTTGGAAAGCCTACCACATCCTCATCTATGCCAATGCCTATGACTTCACTTGCCATCTCCTCTGCTCAATTTGTAACCAAAACATTTCAGAGGAAGAAATCCATTCCCAAATACAAACAAACCAAACCTTCCCTTTGCCAAATTGTTGAGGAACCTATTATTGAAGAACTTAAGGATCAAGGACCTGAAGATTAGCCTCAACAACATCAACCTTCTCTACCTCCTGAAAGACAAGTTGAAGATGCTGATAAAAAATCACCTCCACCTCCTCCTCGAGTTACTGATGGCTTAGCTAAAGCCTTGGATTCCATTCCACCTATGGATCGAAATGATTCTTCCACCTAGGTAATGGTTCTATTAACTCCTGCTTTCAACCTAAATTCTCTATCTGATAGAGAAATCCTAAAAGCCTATCTTAGATATCATGTTTCCTCTATCTTAGAAAGGTCTGCATTTTTTGATGATGCTAAAGGGGGAGAAGATATGTAGAGAGATTGGCGGAGCTGTATGAATTAGCCTTATAGGAAGAAATCATTTTGTATAGCTCTTTTTCTTTTCCATTGATAATTTGTTATGACTTGTAATATATTTGTTATCAATGAAAGATTCATATTTGTCATTCATATGTTCAATTTCTTTATTGTAAGTTGAACATTTTTGCACTTTCAATTTTTAATTCTCCCATATCAGTTTAAGGGGGAGTTCTATATTAAACAAAACTAAGAACCTAAATCTTAAGGTTTTTTCATCATAAAAAAGGGAGAGATTGTTAGATCATATGTTTTGATGATTACAAAATCAAGAAAAGAGGTATTTGTCATGTGTGTAGATATAAAGAAACATGGATGAAGACAAACCTCAAGAGCATAAAGAATCAAGAGAAGTTGAAGATGTTTAGGAAATCATTTATCTCATTTATATGCATTAAGACTCATCTAAGTGTATTAAAGCTTGCATACAATGTCTTTCTTGTGTGTTGAATTTCATAAAAGCTATTTGTAGTGTGAGAAGCAGAATCACGCATGATTCTACAGGTTAGTCATGAGTTTCTGTATGTTAGGCATATTGATTGCTAGATCACGCAAGAGTCAGGAAGTGATTCATGCATGATTAAGCACTTATGTTATGTGATGCCTTAAGCTTTGTTTATGAATGCAAAATCACGGGTGAAAGCTTTTATTGTCCACATAAGTTTTAGCAACTATACTTCATTACTTTGTGTCAAGGTGCAAAACCATGCGTGAGACTAATGATAGCTACACATGATTTATCACTTATTGCACAATCACATTTTGCTTTGTTAAGTCTTAATTCATCTCAAGCCAAGTTAGAATTTTTCACTTTTATGATCATTGATTCACAAATTTATATCTCTTGATCATGCAAAATCTTGCTTGAGTTATGTATAGTTTCATGCGTGAAAATGCACCAGATGAATTTGTGCATTAGTGCTTACAGTTTTAGCTTTTTAGTTCCATGCAAGTTTTGATCACATAGATTTGCTTTGACATTTTGCCAACCATTTCATGTGAAAGAGAAAAGAGGTTCCACGCATGATTTGTCACATAGAACTAATGATAGTTTAATAGTTCACTCATAAGATTTAGCACTCTGATATTTGAGTATATCTATAAGTGCAAAACCACATGAGAGAGTAAAGAAGTACCACATAATTTTTAGCATACAAAATTGGATGCTTATTTAAAAATGCAAAATCATGCATGAAAGATCAAGTGGTTTATGTGTGATTTATTATGTATACATTTATGGAACAATTCAAGTGCAATTTCATGTGTGATTCTACTAGTTACTTATAAGAAATTGCACCAACAAATAGACTCACTATTCCAACGGTCTATCAACTACCAAAACTATATATGTAATTTATTTTGAGTCAGAACTAGAACTAATGATCCTTAAGCGAACTAATAATCATTTATGAATTTAAAAGAGCTTTTAAATTATGCTTTTACATCTTCCATTCATCCATTATTCTTGAAAAAGAATTGTCAAAAGCTTTCAAAAGCTTATAAGCTTTCAATTGTAATCTTATCTACTCTTTGAGAGAGTTTTCTGCAAAAGCTTATTTTATTTTTTTTAGAAATCTTGAAAAGAAATTTTTCAAGTATTTGTAACAACTTGTTGGATTGTAATAAGGTTTGTTGAGTGAATCAAGACAATTTTAGTCTTGAGAGTTGTACTATGGTGGCAAGCACCATTGAAGTTTATGAACTTAGTTGAAAATCTCAAGTATGATCTTTAAGATTGGGCATAGGCTAAGTTTGAGGCTGAACTACTATAAATCTTGAGTGTCTCATCTTCTTCCTTCACTCTTAAGTTCTTCACTCTTTCTTGTTTTTAAAATCTTTTAAATGTCACCCAATTCACCCTCCTATTGGATGCCAGCCTATCTAACAAGTTCATGATATTGTCGATGTTAATTTCTAGACCTAAACAACTGGGAAATGATATATATATATATATATATATTTTTTTTCTTTTAATAGAGAATTTGAAGCTAATGTGGGACACCATTGTGGAGGTTTATGATAGGTATAGAAAAAAACATTTCAATTTGAAAGTCATGTTATGTGGCACAATTAATGATTTCCCTCCTTATGTCAATCTCTTAAGGTATAGCATCAAAGGGCATAATGCTTGTCCTATATGTGAAGAGGACACTCATTCAATACAGTTAGATCATTGTAAAAAAAAATATTTACATGCGATATTGAAGATTCTTACCTTTGACACATAACTGGAGGAAGTAGAGAAAAGCTTTCAATTGTGACTCTGGAAAAGGGAAACCGCTTTGGCCCTTGACAAGTATGAGTATGTTTAAAAAGGTGAAAGACCTTGACAACCATTTTGGCAAACCTTTTGCGAAAAATATTGCAACAAGTGGTTAGAAGAAAAAATCAATTTTTTTATTTACCATATTGAAAGTCCTTACATGTAAGACATTTTCTTGATGTGATACATATAGAAAAAATGCTTGTGATAATGTAATTAGGACGTTGCTCCAGTTGCCAAGAAAAGTAAGGATAATGTCAAGTCAAGGTTGGATTTAGTCTCCATAGGAATAAGAAAAGAGTTCGCTCTAGCGGAAAAAGGAAATCATACTTATCTACCACCAGCAGCCCACACTCTATCTAGGCATGAGAAAAAAATTTTCTTGAGTTTCTTCATAGTGTTAAAGTGCCAGAGGGATATTTTCAAATTAAAAAACCTTGTATCAATAAAAAATTTAAAGCCATAAGATCTTAAATATCATGATTGTCATATGCTCATGTAAAATTTCTTACTTATTAGCATTCGATCAATTTTACTAAAGAAAGTGTGACGCACCACAAATCTATGCTTGTTCTTCAAAATGATTTGTAATAAACTGGTTGGCCTTGTAAAGGCAAGTTGTTTTGACCCTATATCAACTTGAAATGTATTTCTCGCCTTTATTTTTTGACATCATGATTCATTTGACTATTCACTTGGTCAAAAAAGTTCAAATGTGCGGCCTGGCTTATTTATGATAGATGTACTCAACTAAGTGTTACATGAAAATTTTAAAAAGCTATGTGCAAAATAGATATCGACTCAATGGTTATATTGCTGAATGGTACATAGTTGAAGAAGCAACTAAATTATGTACAAATTATTTATCCAACATTAATGCTATAGGGATTTCAAAGTCTTGCCATGATGGGTGAAGATTAGGGAAATGAATAATAAAAAATAAAGTTATTACTATTTTAGCATCTAAATGTGAATATGCTCACCTATATGTTATACATAACAATAAAGAAGTTAAGCTATTTATAGAAGAACACAAAGATATTTTTAGTGACATGTTTGGTGTTAGAAATGAGAATTTTGTAACAAAAGAACATAATTGGCTCTTTGTAAAGTGGTTTAAAAGTCACATCCTTAAGGAGTTGAGGAAGAATCCAAGTATGTTTCTAAAAAATTAAGGTGGCTGGCCAAAGGACCAAGTTTACAAGTTTTATCTTATACCAATTATGTAATCAATGGTTACACTTTCTATACCAAAGAATAAGATGATCAAAGAACAATGCAGAATAGCACAGTAATGCTTATTGCTAGTGGTTTACATGTATAGGTTCAAAAGATACCAACCTTGTCTATGTAGAAATGTCATACTTTTGTGTCATTGAACGCATGAGAGTTGGATTACTCTATATTTAAGATGCCTGTCTTTGGATATAAGTGGGTTAACAATTATATTGAATTTTGGATTGATGATTTTAGATTTATTCAAGTGAATCTATCTAAAGTTGGATATAGAGTTGACCCTTTTATTTAAGTTAAACAAACTCAACAAGTGTTTTTTTGTTCCTAATCCTACCAAAAAGAATTTTTCTATTGTACTTTTATTAAACAAAAAATTTAAAGATGATAATCAAGCTCAAGGTAATGAAGATATGAATATTAAAGATGATCCTTTTCACGAGACAATACAATCTTTTAATGATGATTTAACTAAAGAGGAGCACTTGTACATGAGAGATGATCATAGAGATGGGATATGGGTCAACCTATCAAGTCTAAATCAATCAAACAAACAAAAAATAATTTGATTTCTCATGTTGCTTGATTTAATTTTTCATATGTCATATTATGCAAGTGTTGATGTGTTGATTTCGACTTGTGGGAAAATGAGTTCCCACAGCAACGATGAGCCTCACACTAGTTCAAATGGCGGTGATACCCAAACAGTAAAGGAGAAAATGCTTCAAGATATTCATCATGGTAAAACTAAAACTATGATGGCCAAGTTGATCAAAAATAGAAGTATGTGAATAAAGCTACAAGTTGGTTGGAATATTAGGGGTCAGCTAATAAAACTAAATGGAAAAAAATTAGTCAATTATATTTGGGCTATGGTTCAAGACTATATGCCTATTAAATTTATTAATTAGAGAAAAGTACTGAATGAATACAAGAGATTCATATGGGAACAAGATGAGGTAAAAAAGCCATTAATATTTTATCTTTTTGACTATGTTTTCCTATACTTATATTGATCTAAATTATTTTTTTTCTTATAGTCTCGTTTTGATCTTCACGAGGCTTATAGAACATATGTTCTCAAAAAGGCAAGAGTTCTTCTTAGAAAATTTCATGTAGATCTTTGCAAGTGGCATTTGATAAATAATAATCAAAATATCATTGAACACCTACTAGAGCTATGTGATGGGATATATCATATCTCAAGAAGAATGGGATCAATTTGTTCTAATGCACACAGTGAAAGAATTTAAGGTAAATAATTCTAGATTTTGTTAATTAAATATAGTTTTACTCATATAAAATTAAAGTGAATTCAATTTGCATTTGAATAGATGAAAAGCAAGTGATATCGTCAATTAGTTGAAAGCCAAAAATATCACTTCAGAGTAGGAAAAAAAGGATATGCGTTCATTGAACAAAATAAAGTACATGTCTTATATTTAATAATTATTACATTCATCCATTACATATGTTTCAGTGATTTATAAATTCAATTAATTGTTTTAATATGTAGATAAAAAGACAATTTAAATTGCGATCAACTTACATTGCTTGAAGTGTAGGTTGAAGCACAATTAAATTCCAAAGGTGAAATTGAAAATGAAGGTGTGAGGCAAGTTTGGCAGACTTGTGTATGTATTAGTATTTAGTTCATGTTTAAAATTTTATTTACATGATTTCATTTTATAAATAATCTATTATGATCCTTACATGACAGCAAACTTTGTCACAAGAAATGCCAAAAGAAGCACAACAATTTGGCCGTGAAGACATCCTCAGCAGAGCTTTAAATTTTCTAAAAGTCCCTAGTCATGTTAGAGGGGTTGGTTCTAGTGTTACCCAAATCTCTTATTTCGAAGGTTGAAAACGCTCAAACAAGAGTGTCATTACTAAGTTGAAAGAGGAAATAAATTTATTTCAGCAACAAATGTTGGAATCGAATATGCACAAGTAGTATTATGAAGAATAATATCATTAGTTATGAACAAAATAAAAAATTATTTGAGCAAATGAATGCTATGATTTAGTAGGGTTTTGTGAGGGTTCCAATAGTTGAAAGCTCTAGTTTGAGAGATAATGCACTTCCATGTCAAACCATCCCACTCTCCCTTTGGTGATACTTTTTCTAAACAACTTTTAAGGTTGTTATCATTTTTACAATATAAATTGCTAAATATTTTATTTGTTTCCAGGGGGAATAAAAATGGAAATTGCACACAGAAATTTCCTTCAAAAATGCAGTTGCTGTGGGTACTATTTACAATTTTGTTGAAGATACTTTACATACAATTCCATTACACCCTAGTACATTGTGAGTTCCTGTAGACATTTGCATTAATGATGATCCAAAGTTACCAATACTCCCCTCTGTTCCTGTATATAAGAAGTTTTCTAAAACCTGTTTTATTCCTAAATATAAGTGGTTGTTGGCATGTTTTTTTTAAAAAAATGAAATATTACACCCTTATTAACTTGGAAAGAAAAAAAGATAAAAACTCTAATTAATTTAACTTAAAAAAAGAGATTCTATGGTGGAAATACTTAATCGAGAGTGGGCAAGTGCTTCTATTATCAACACTTGGATAAGGTACATGTTTCATAACATCTTTTGATATTGACTTTTTTCTCTTTGTGATTGATTTTAATATATTTTTCTACTATTTATCAAGGTATTTGTACATTTCTTTTTTAAAGACATAAAAAAAGAGAATATATTTTCATTTATTAGTCCTCATGATATTAGTCATGGGTCGATGTTGAGTATATCTAAACAAGTAAATCTTGTAAAATAAATATTCACAGAAAAGGCAGAAGTTGGAAAAATATATATTATTTTTAATACCTTACAATATGGGACAAGTATTTTATTAATTATTTTTTAATTAATTAATGTGTTAGATACCTCAATTTTATTAAGACATAATCAAAGTTTAATTTTTTTAGTAAACATTAGATTTTAATTGTTATCAATCATCTGGCTAATCCTTTGCCTTTAATTTATTATCTCGATCCTCTATCTAGAGGCATGCCAACAAATCGACCTAATATGTTGAGTTTATTTAATCAGTAAGTATTTATATTTATAAGAATCATTTTACATATTCATATATTTTCACATCAATTATCATTAATTAATTTTTTTCCTGTTTCGATAGGGCATTGAAAAGTTTTTGTGTCACAAAGAGCTCCCTTTTTTTAGAAATAAAGAATTCTCAAAAAGTTATCAAAGGACAAAGATTACGGTATATTTAATTTATACATGAAATATTTATTAAATTATGAAAAATAAATTTATTTACTTCATAAATTTATATTACTTTTTGGTAATTTTTTAGTGCCCTTTACAACCAATGATAATAATTATAGGTACTACATTATAAAATTCATGAATGATGCAATCACTCATGGTCAAACTTCTATCCCATTTGAGGTATGAAAATTTATCTAATTTTATTTAATTTTATTCAGGTTTGATAATTTTTAATTATATATGACTTCTTCTTTTAATATATTTTGTAGTACTATGAGAACACAAAATGCTTGGAATATAGTAATGAAAAAATTTATGGTCTAATTGAAGAGTAGTCATCATTTGTTTTGAACTTAGGATGCTAAAACTTTGGTATTTGTTGAAAACTTTTGTAAGATTTGAGGCTGTTAGATATTTTAACCCTAGTAAGGGAACTTAAAAATATTAATATAGTTGTAAACTACTTTGTTGTATTGCAAATATATGTTGTGTGATTTTTCATTGTATAGCTAGATTGTTTACAAATTATTGGATTGATTGTATATTTTTAGATTTGTTGTTCTAGTGAAAACTTTTTATGTATAATATTTTATAAATTTATTTTTTAAAAAATTAATATTAGGTGGCATTTCTTCACAAAGAAACGCCACCTCTTTGAAATAAAATAACATAGGTGGCATTTTAGTGTTCTAGAAACACCACCTAAGTTATTTTAAATTTAAAAAAAGAAATCATAGAGGTGGCATTTATAGAGTATGGAAATGCCACTTCTGTTGAGGATAGAGGTGGCGTTTCATTAGGAGTAAACGTGCCACCTTTCTAATTTTTTTAAATAAACCTAAAGAGGTGGCATTTGCAAAAAGAAATACCCTCGCTCTTTCATTAATCTTGTGATGTTTCAATAATTAAGAAAACATCACTTGATACCTATTATCGTATTGGATCTTATAACATTTTATAAACATCACAAAGCTAAAATTTTAAATGCTACCAAAGCCTATTTCTGTAGTAGTGTTAACATGAAATGTTAATGTGGACATTCACATCCATCAATTATTCTGGTAAATTATAGGTAATTAATGTATTTTGATATTAAATTTATCTATATACATATGCTCATTTTCTTTGGTTAGTTCAAATAAATATACATATGAGGACTAATTCTTTTGGAGTATTGAGATGAAAATAATGGTTTTGTAATATAAGTGTGAATTTCACATTATTTTAAGCTCAGGTAAAAAAAAAAAAGAGAGTAAAGAACATTATTGGTTTATTTTGCTAATGTCATAGGTCTAAATTTCAAGTTCAGGTAATAATTGAACAAATACAACTTGAATAATATGATTCTTTTTTAACTTTTTACAAAGCATTCTCTTCATGATCATTAGAACCTTCTGATAGAAATTGGGATCACTTTCACTTGTCACTCGAAGCACCAAATGAATTATAAAGCTACTCTTTCACAAACTCTTGAATATATTATGGTTGAAGATTGTGCGCATTGTCTGTCATGTTTATGAATTCCCTTTTTGCTAATTCCAATAATTATATATGATTATTGATGGAACAAACAAGATAAACAACTCATACCAAGTATTGCACTCACATACTTTTGAAAAGCTTTAAGCCTTCAACTTCTTACAATCTCAAATCACGTATGTACTTACTAATTTCAATCATGACCTTAATTTTTAAGTTAAATGCATGGATACAACAATCAAAGATGAAAACGAGCAAGTCCCCAAGGACTTTGAGAAGGACAGAACAACTGAAGAAGAAGAATCAACAAGATAGCAAAAACATTATTTTAGAATCAAAGTATCCTCTCCAAGAAACTTCTATTTCAAAATTGAAGCTGGTCCTTTAGGTAATACTTGTGACTGCTATGATTCATTTGGGGCTACTTCACCTTCATTATTATTAATTTCTTATCTTGATTACTATCTTCTGTGATTCTTTTGTTGACTTTAATTTTTTATACAAACCAGAAGGCATTGCAATCCCTGGTTTGCTACTGAGGCCATCCTTACATGCATCATTTGTTCAATCTCTGCCACTTGAATAGCTGACCCACAACTTTCTCTGCTACTAGAGAATAATGTGGTGCTTTTGGATTTGGATACTAATAGCTCTACTCTCTCATTTTCCTCTCACACAAACTTCTGAATTTGACATGTGAGTTATATTTTTAAGTAACTAATTTGTTATTAAAGGCATGTATAATACCTTACCAAAAAAAGGCATATATAATACGATCCATTTTGGATGAGTATTATGCCTTCAAACTGATTCCATTTTGATATTGTTTCTGTTTACTGCATAGTAATTGATATGTTCTTTCAGAAAGTTGGCGCAAATTTGGTAACTTTTGTTCTCAAAATACATGCAATTTTTCACAGTTACATCAGTGCATTTGATTTACCTAATGGAATGAAAATGTAAATACTAAATAACACATCTTGTTGACATGCAGGGTGATTAAAATAGAAATGGTCTAAATTTCATCAGTCTCATGCACTAAGAACAACGAAGACAAATCCATTCTCTTCTTCTGTCTAGAAAACATAAGCAAGTACGTAAAAGATTCTGTATAAACCTGTTTTATTCTCTTAAAAATGAGAGATGATGTGCGCAACACTTTTAGTACACTATTCTCTTTGTTTCTTCTTTTGATATTCAAACATTTCATGATCTTGTAAAATGGCTTATCCTCCTTCTTTGCCTTTGTCTCTTGTTCCAACCCTAGAACCTAATAATTTTTCCCACAAGTGTGAGTACGCAAGCTCCCCACATTAAAGATACCTTAAACACCAAGTCCCTCCTTTTTAAGGATTGCCTAGTTTTCAAGCTTCAAATAGTGTGAAGCACAAAAGTCCTTATTGCAGCCAAGGCCAGTCTCATTTTGGGGTTCAATGTGTGCAAAATTTGAGCCTTAATGCTTTGAATTCAGATGTGGCATCCTTTCACTATTTTTGCTCATCTCTCCTCTCTCCTCTCTCCTCATTCTCAAATGGTTGCTCCCCATTCTTAACAAAAAGTGGTATTAGAGTCTGATTTCATCGGACACCTCTAAGCCCATCAATGCACACACATTTAAAGCTCAAGACCTATATTATTTTTTCAAAAATAAAATAAAGAAAGAAGAGGGAAATTTTGTCACTAAAGAGGGGTATAAATCATATGGGGCACAACTTATTTAGTTAGCTTAATTTATATATTTTGTACAAATATCATGGATTAATATTTTAATATATTTAGAATGAATTATGAAAAGTATCATACTGGAACTCATTATTCATGTGTATTTTAAAAATTTCATGAAAAATAAGTAAAGTTGTTCATGGTGCCTGATTCCCAACATGCCCTGCCTAACTTGATGAATTTTCACTCTGCCTAGCCTGAGAAAAAGGAGCCTGATGTGATTTAGGCAAGGCAGGGCTAGGCTAATGTATGGGTAGGGCTAAGCAGCAAGCAGGGTATGCTATCGTGCCCATTTGCCCCTGCTTAAGATTTATATGTGTTATATAATACAATTTATATTTTTTAGCTTAAGTCTCAAAGTGTTCATTTTGTGTTGTATTTTTTCCTAATAATATATATTCCCAATTCATATTTTAAGTTAGAGATTTGTATATTTATTATGAAAATTTAGGATATTGATACATCCCGAGCAATAGCATTCCATCTCGTTTAAGTTTATTTTCCAACTAACCACTTTATGTAGATTCACTTTTAAATTATTCATGTTCATGTGTAGCTTTTTTCATTCATAAATATTTATACTCAGTGCTTTGGCTAAAGCCCTGATTGTTTCTTATTCTGTTTGTTAACTTCTTGTTACTTCCTATATTTTCAACCAAATGTTTTTACTGTTTGTTATATGATAATAGATTTCTATCTTTTATGATGGAATTCATGGGATATAGATGTTATTTTGGATTGAATTATTAAATATATATTTTTTTTTAAAATGATGTCCATTATGTTTGATTTGGTGAAGTTTTCTTTACAAATGTTAGATAGGGTGCTATCATCTAGACAGGGTAGCCCGAAGGTGCCTAACCCATTTTGCCCAACCTGAAATGTTTGGGTTTTCAAAGGGTTGGGCTGGGTAGCAGGCTATATTTTGCAGCCTATTCTTTGCCCATGTACAACCCTAAAAATAAATGGGTGGTGAGTTAGCCCATTTAATTTTCAAGAGTTGGGTTGAATTGAAATTTTTTAAACCTATATAAAAATGAATTGAACCCAACCCAACTTATATTATTCAAGATGGTCCATATTTCCAACTCTACTTAGGCCACATATCGAATTCAAGTCCAAGTAGGAGTGGCTCTTGGCCATTTTTTCTATAAATAGACAAAAGACACAAGAATGTTGAATAACAACTTATTTGCTTTATTATTTTTTACTTAATGTAATACACACTTGTCATCTTTAATTACTATCTTATGGACTCCTTGAATAAATTAAAATAGTAGTTATAAAACAATTTAAAATTTAATTCTTTCTAAATATTATATAACAAAACTTAAAATCATTTCATTAAATCGTCAATTGTCATTACATCAGGTGAGATACTGATCTGAGTAAATTGATTTATGTCACTTATTGGATTAAAACCAAGCAAGAGTGTCTTCTGTCTCTTCTTGGTTGTCCCCCCCCCCTATTTATTGGCACACAGACACAGACACAGACACAAGAGTGTTGAATATACAACAACTTATTTGCATTATTAACTCTTAATTAATTTAATATGCACTTGTGGTCTTTAATTAATTACTGCTTTATGGACTACTGGAATTAATTAAAATAGTAGTTATATATAGCTTATGACCTGAATTTGATCATAATTTACTATTATAAGCAATTATAAACACGTGGAGGAGTTTGGTTAGTGCTGTTGAGCAAAAAGAAGGCAAATAAAACTTGAATTGACGAGTAAAAAGTGAAACAAGGCAAGCAGTCGAGTGCAGAGTGTGGCGTGACGAGGTGGGGAATAATGAGTGATATGGAAAACAGTAATTAAATAAGGGAATTAGATTTTGGTGGGAATTGAAGAGTGGGTGTGATGAGGACTATGGGTAACAACAGCACTAGGAGAGATCACTGCAGGTATGGAAACTGGGATCACTGCATGGAACCCATGGGTGTTGGCGCCCCGACACGTGGGGAGCATTATTTTAAAACCCGAACTGACTTTGAATTGTCACTCAGAGAAAAAAAAAAAAAAACAATCTAATTTAACTATTTGATTTGTTCTAGTAGTTAATTTAAATTCGCCTGATTTGACTTGGACTATTCTTAAAAACTTATTTTAACTTTTTTTAATATATATATATATATATATTATTTTTTATTTAATTATTATATCAGTGTAATCATCCATCCAACTAGTTAAATTATAAAACTCATGATCTATTGATCATTTTGATCCATTGTCTGCTATGGTTTTTAAAATATTGATGGAGAGGCCAATCGACTCACAACCATGTCTTCAAAAATCAACGCTCTCTTCCGTAACGTCCGCTTCCTTCCTCTCTCTGTTATACCTTCGTCTATCTGCAACTTTGACCAACAATTATAACATCATCACATCATATCACCTTCTTAATGTCCATGTTTAAATATAAAAAAAAAAATATCGTGTACCTTTTTTTTAATTATAAGTAAAATTACAAAGATTTCAAAAAAAATTTATCACATTTTTTTAAAATGTTTCTTATGAAGTTAATATTTATTTTCAAAAAATAAATTTATTTAGTTAATCATATGGATAATATAGCTCACATCTTTTAATTTCAGATATAATTATTATACTTAATTAATTTTATTAAATATTATGAATTTATTATTTTTTTATATTTAAAAATGACAAGAGTATGTTGCCCAAAAAAATGACAAGAGTATGTAAGAAAATCCAGAATATATTTGTGATTGGATATTCGGATGATGAGTTATGACAAGATAATAACTTTCGTTGACATTGGCATTATCCTTTTGCTGACGCTGTTGCAGGGGAAAAAGGTTCCTTCCTTTCTTTTCTCTCCTTTTTCCTTCTTTTTCCAATCTTCACTGTTCATTTTATTTTATTAAATAAATTTATTTAATTATAAATTTATTTAATTATTTTATTTGTTCAACTTGATTTTAAATGTTTTGACGGAACATATTCAAGAGGAAATCCCGAAATATATGCTCTTCGCGGATGATATAGTTCTTATAGCAGAGACAAGAGAAGAGGTTAATTGCAAACTTGAGTTATGAAAGAGGACATTGGAGTCGAAAGGTTTTCGTCTGAGTAGAAGTAAGACGGAATATTTATATTGTAAATTTGATAAAAGACTATTCGAAAATAATTTGGAAGTGAAATTGGGAGATCAAATTATACCTCAAGTGGAAAAGTTTAGATATTTGGGAGCCATTATCCAAAATGATGGCGAAATCAGTGGAGATATTTCACATAGAATTCAAGCTGGGTGGTTTAATTGGAGAAAAGCTAAAGGAGTTATTTGTGACCGTAAGGTGCCTAATAAACTTAAAGGAAAGTTTTATCATACTGCTATCAGACCGGTAATATTATATAGTAGTGAATGCTGGGCTCTAACGGGACAGCAAGAGCATAAAGTTGGAGTAGCAGAGATGAGAATGTTACGATGGATGTGCGGACATACACGTAAAGATAAAATTCGAAATGAGCACATACGTGAAAAAGTGAGGGTGGCACCTATTGAGGAAAAAATGGTAGAAAATCGATTGAGATGGTTTGGGCATGTACAAAGAAGACCAAGGGAGGCACCAGTGAGAAGAGTGGAACATATAACTTTGAGTCCGATTAAGAGAGGTAGAGGAAGGCCTAAGAGAACACTCTTGGAAGTTGTTGAACGTGATCTCTTAATTAATAATATTTCTAAAAGCTTAATAAATAATAGAGCACAATGGCGTCTTGCAATCCATGTAGCCGACCTCACCTAGTGGGATAAAGGCTTGTTGTTGTTGTTGTTGTTGTATAAATTTGATGAATGGTAGGGATTGAGAAAGGGAGGGAAAAGGAGAGAAAAGAAAGGGAGGAGGAACCCTCTCCCCTGTTGAAGACTCTTTTTTTTTGCTATCAACCTAATTTCAAGTGTTCCCGTAGAATCACCTAATTTACATTCTTTCACCAATGAGTAATTTTTACAAATGAGTTTTCTTTTCTCCATTGATTAATGAGTCTTTTTCCCATCAAGCAAAACGAAATTTATTTTAAAAGGGTGAGCGTTTTTCTCGAATTTCTCGCTGAAAGAACAAAATGGAAATGATAATTAGATATCTTGAAAATACATTAGTAATAATTAATGATCTCAAAATGTTAAAATATTTTTAATTATTAAAATAACCAATAAAAAACTATTCTGTAATATTTAAAATATCATGGAAAGGCTATGGTCTCGTTAGTTAAGTGTAAGTTTAGAAAAACATTTGGTAGTTTTTTTAGCATATGCATCATCATTTATGAATTTAAAAATAATTACGTGTAAAAATTTTAAATATTATTTATGAATTTATAAAAAATTAGTTGTGAATGAATATTCATAAACACATGAGGATTCCTAAATCATTATTTATAATTAAAATTATTTATATCAATTTTAACTAATATTTCATATATTCACAAATAACATTTTTAAAAATTTACAACTAAATATCCTTGACTCACGAGTAAAGCTAAAAATATGAATTAAACCCGGACTAACCTAGTTTGATGAGTGGGTTACAAAAGATAGCCCACCTTTTAAAACGGGACCATCTTGTTTTACCTTAGAGGTGGCCCCTTTTTTAAAATTTTTGTACATATTTTTAATATTTGCATGATGTTATGGATTTGCTCTTTTATAAAATAATTTTAAAAAATTATTTCATTTATTAGCATGAAATATCCACCAAAAGATAATATAATGGTAAAAATACACTTTAAATCATAATTTATTATATAAAGCCGAATATTGAAATAGAGTATTTGTTCATTGTCCTCAAGGACCACACCTGATAACTCTGACATAAGGCTAAAGCGCGTGGCTCTGATTACGTACTGGTCATTTAATTATTAAATAACTTGATATAAAAAATATTAAATAAATTAAATAATTAATATTAAGCAATTTTGTAGATTAAAAAATAAAAAATAATGTTTAATAAAAAAAATAAAAATATAAATAATGGATGCATAACTGCATAAGACTCGGCTCCTTTACGAGGCCACGTGTAGAAAATTGGGGAGCTTGTGTTTATTGCCAGGGTGATCAACGGAATCGGTTTCGGACAATGAGTACTAATATTTTCTCTGGATCATTTATATTTAACTTGAATATTCTATAATTACAGTTTTTTACTTTTATTTTTTAAATAAATTATTTTAATAAATACAAAATTTAAAATAAAGACCATCTCTTAAATGTCAATTTTTTAAAAAAAATAATTTTTTATTTAAAAAATATTAGTTAAAATTTTTAAATTTGAACTATATAAATTAAATTTAAATAATTTAGAGATAATGAGCTTTTAATAGTCTGAAACTAATGCAGTGATCAGTGCCAGCCTGCCAGCTAGCCATGTAACATGCACTTCGGCCTTCGCGGGTTGTCTATTGAAAATTTGAGATAGCCAGCCCACTGGTGGAATTTGGATAATATTCAACGGGACAACCTAACCGAATGAAGAAAAAACAAACAAATAAACAATAAAGGACAAATTTACTCGTTGAATAAACGTTTTCTGTACTCCCCAACTTAAAAAAAATAAAAAATTTTTTTAATCAAATATTATTTTCTAACAAAAAATTACTTATTATCAAATAAATATCTTTCTATACTTATTCCTATTAGAGTAAATTGATTCAATGACTATAAAAAATATATTAAGTATAAATTATAAAAGAAGTTTTTTGAAAATTCTAGAATGCAACTCATTTACAATCAGTTGGGGGGTTGCAATTTTCTCTTTTTATCGTCAAAACAAATTTAAAAAAAAACCTATGTACCAAAATAGCAAAATTTTCATAGCTAAATGATTATAATTATGGCCCATTTACAATTATATGTCACTTCAATACTTGAACACTTTTGAATGCTTTACTGTTTTAGTGGGCATAATATATTTAAAATTTGAGAATAAAAATAAAATTTCATATTTGAAAAGAATGGGTGTTTTTATCATTTCAATCTAATTTAAATATTAATCCAGCTATATTACAAAATATTTAAAATATTAAGCTGTTATCTTTGTTTAGTCTTATTAAATGAACTATATGTACAAATTTTCCTATTTAATAAGATATTTTATTTTAAAATAAATAAAGAATAATTTACTTATTATTAAAACTTTTAAAAAAACATATTAATTATACACTAAAATATTAAAAATCTCTTGTTTTTTCAACATTTAATTATTCAAAAAATGCATTATATATTTTAAATTTATAAATCATAAATTATGAAATAATTATTAATATTTTAATTAAAATAATAAAAAATTAATAGATATCACCTTTTTATTTTTTATGTTTTTGTTTGAAATTGATTAGTTTGACTATCTGACTGGTTTGCCTTTGTTTGGTAGTGGCATTTATTAGTCTGCCTCGGTATGGATTACTCGATTTGATGCTTGTTGGTGGACTTGGTCATCCTTTTATTTTTATCCTTCCAATAAAATAACTCTTCTCACTGCCACTAACAACAACAAAATAATAATAACACTAACGGGTGTTATCTTGTTCTCTACATAGATTCTACAACACTATCATATCTTATTAATAACTAAACTTTTAAAAATATTATTAACTAAACAATTTCATTTAATAAGTTTTATAAATATTTTTTAATTTTTTTTACTTATCTCTGTCCACTAAGGTTATTTATTTTACTCTTTTCATTCATATTTTTCATAATTTTATTTAAATATGTTCAAATTATTTTAAAGAATTTTCTATCATCTTTTTCGTAATAGATGTCAAAATTACTTTTTCTTGTATATATTTATTTCATATTTTATTTTATTTTTGTATGTAGATGTACATATTTATTTTAATATTTTTATCTCTGTTACTCCAATTGTTGACACTGCAAATCAATTATTTAAATTTATGTGTTAAAAATAAGTTTGCAATATCATAATCGTTAATTTCTCCTATAAATTCATCATCATATTGTTCAGTTTTTGAGACAGCTTAATAAATTTCAATAAGTGAAAAAATTTGAATCAAGAAGAAATAATTCTCTTGAATTGATCTAACTGTTGCTGTTTCATAAACATTGAGTTCATAGAGTTCGTGCCGGCCACTTATGAGCTGAAATGAGTTTGCCAGTTCACAGAGTTTGCTAACAACTTGACTTTTTTTTTCTTAGCAGTATTTTGTTAAATACCTTCACATATTAAATATAAATATTTTTTTAATAGATATTTAAATTTTAGTTTGTCACGTCATGTCAGAGAAAATTTTTGCTAGACTCATTTTCATTAGTTTGAGAGCTATGAAGGTGGAAAACATGGTAAAATTAAAGGAGGAATTCGATTTCAAAAGCTTATCAAAAAGACTAGAGTCACTTGACTCGTTTTGAGGACATGAAAATGCTGGCTCGTTTGAGTCAGCGAAGCGACTCGGGGTTTTAACAACCATATGGGCCATGGGGCTTATATATATGTATCAAATAATTATTACAAAATCAAAGACATATTTCCTTTATTTAAAAATATAAAATATTTTTAATTTTTTGATATGTAATTATTTTTTTAAAAAGTATCTATATTAATAAATAACTTTATATTTATTGTAAGGTGTTTAATAGGAGTAAATATGAATAGATAATGTTAAGTTTGAAGGTAGGTAATTATTTTATTAAAGGATGAGATTTAATTAAAATATTTTATATTTTTAAATGGAAGGAGTGGAGTGTGACAAAAATATTTTTTTCATCCTAATAAATTTATGAAGGAAAGACTGTGTTATTTATCCTATTAAATTTATGAAGGAAAGACAATGCAGAGAGGCTATGTTTGAAGAGTTTTTTCTTTTGAAAATAAGGTATTTAAGATTTGACCCATATATAAGTTATCGTGATTTCTGAAAATTCGTTAGGATTACCGAATTTTTTTTTTTATAAAATAGCACTTCGTTGAGTGGTGTATATTGTGAAATATTATGAATATTGTAATATGAGTAAAATGATCCAAATTTTCAAAAATTTTGGATACTAAATTCATCATCCACATTTATGATATATACGGATAAATTTATTATTATTATTATTATTATTATTATTATTATTGGTTACAAAATTATTCATGGAAATTACTCCAAATATCCCTCAAATTCTATATTTCATTAAAAAGTAAAATATCTCAGTCGAGTTGACATTAATGGAGCCGTGATATTGACTTTGCCTGGTCGCTCTATTAATCTTAAATAAAAAACGGGACCGTATATATGATCCATCAAATCAAGTAATTAAGAATTTCACTCTCCATAAAATTAGTTTTCTTCATTTTTTTTACATATAAAATAGCAGTTTTACTGGGACATGTGCTTGCAAATAGATATTGCTGATTAGAAAACTCAAAAAAGATGGCCTCGCTGCCGACATAACATGTCAATAATCTTAATTGGGAAAGCAATTAAAAATGCCCCCTTGGGTGCACTTTATTAGTTACTTTTTAAAAGAGAGAAATAATTTACATTATAAATTATTAGATTAATAATAATATTTTATTTTAAAAAAATGTTTAAATTATTTTTAAAAGGTAAGAGAGAGAAGAATAAAAATGTAATATTATATAGTTTATTTATTTTTTAAGGATTATGTTTGTAATTTTATTAAATTTTATTTTTTATATTTTTATTATATTAATATTGCTAAAATTGATGAAAATGATTTATAAATAAAACTGGAGGGAGAGATTATTTTTTCTTTTTAAAAGGTCATCTCGATACCTTACCTAGTAAAGAGTATTGTTTGAGGCTGAGAAAGCAATCAGGAAATATAAAGAGATAATAGCATATGTCAACCTCATTCGTGCGAAATGAAAGCCACTAATCCATCTTTTTTAGGTTATATGTGAATTTTTCATTTAATTGACATGGAACTTATAAATTTAAATAATAAATTATATTATTGGTGACTTATAAATAACTATAGATTTCTAGATGGTGTGATGCAAGGGGTACTTGCTAGATTTTCGTGAGGTTTAATTAAATGAATGGATATAGTAGCAACAAGAACAACAACAACAATACTATAACATATGGTGTATGGAAACATTAACATTAAGGAAATTAATTAAGTTTAGTAGAAAGAATTAGTATTTTATAATATGACAAATCAATGTTGGAATTTTTTTTAGAGAGATTCCACATTTAATTAGTGATTTACTGTTTGACTGCGCATTTATACAAACGATATGAGGTCCTAAGAGTTAAAAAGTTTTGAACTTACAGTTTTTTTTTTAATATGAAGTGCATATAAAGATAATCTTTTTTCTTTTTTTAATATGGCTATTGACATTCGAGCATTGCCAGGATCCAATTGGAATAGTTCTCTCAAATTTTTTTTTTATATTTACATAAATTTAAATTCAAAATTTCATGCTTCGCGACCGTAGGCCCTTCCTCTATAAATAGATATCTACAAATAATTTTTGATTGTACCACACACTCTATGCATTGAATTGAGATTACTTGAAATGCACGTTACTTGTCAATTTATGAGTTGTTTGGTTGAATTTAGTTAACTTTTTAAAAAAGATTGAATTTAGTTAACTTTTTAAAAAAGATGATACTGTATAACTATAAAAAGTTAACTTCTAAAAAATTTAAGATTTTTTAAAACATCGGATCAATCATTTTATCTGGTTGTATCAAAAATTGGCACTGTATTTAGTTCGCTATAGGAGTAAAACCTATGATCTAGTCGGATCAGTAAAAAATATGTAAAACTAGTGAATTGGGAGTCAATTTATTGTGAACTTTTTAAAAAGATACTGTATTACTGTATTAGTTGTTGCCTGAGGTGATGGAGCAATTTGCCGCGGCAGACGCCTGAGTGATGGAGCAATTTGCCGCGGCAGACGCATTGAAATTTTTAAAATCAAAGACGCGATCAGTTTCATTCAAGGGAAGAGAAAAACGCAATAGCTAGCGAGAGAAAGGCTTTAGTTTTGCTAGGGTTTCATATTGGGGATGTTTTGAGTAGTTTGAAGCTTATAAATTATTGGACAAGCCTCTTTCTTTCATCTCCTACCATTTTCTTCTGTTTTCTTCATCTTATTGTGAGAGTAGGGTCCAAACCTAGGATGAAGTTACAGCCCTTCCTTTGACTCTAATGGAGCCTATGGGTGTCATTTAATGCTTATACACTTAAGCTTGAGTAGTTGACAGCAACAAATACCATTAATGAAGGGTTTAGAATTAACCCTTATATTAAATAATTACATTTAAGCTAATGAGGATAGCTAATGGTGATTATTAAGCTTGTTGGGAGCTAATTAAACTAATGAAAGTTAGTTTTGGAGTTAGTTAGTCTTAATCATGCTAAATGATAGGTTTAGGCTTTAATCATGATTAAAGGGTTAATTAATGATAATCAGTCATTAATGTTGTTTTATAGCATTATTTGTAGAGCATAGTGTGTCGAAGCTCACACCGATAGGAAGCTCTCTTAGAAATCCTAAGTTATAATTTTATAATGGTAAACCCAAGAGTTGAGGTAATAAAAAATTTTAATTATTATATATCATAATATTTGCCATTGTAGTTTATACTATGTTATCATGGGCTTGAAATGAGTGATATGGACCTGTTAGTTGATATGTTGACTTTGAGTTAATTAATGTATATGATAAACATGCCTAATTAGAGATGAGAAAAGGCTAGGCCCGGCCCTTATGGTTTTTGGGCCTTAAGCTTGGTTCCTCTAAAATCCACCATTTTCTGAAGCACAACTTAGTTTTTATTCAAAGGGCTCAGTGTTGGGTTCGTAAGTCCGTTTTAAAAAATTAAAATTTAAATTAATATTGTAACATTAAAAAATAATTAAAATATTCCAAATTACATAATAAACCAGGATGAATAAAGCAATAAGAAAAATTGCACAAAAAAATTGCACAATCCAACATTTTACAAAAAAAATTGAACAATTTGATAAGTACAAAGTCATCCACCATAGAATTTCCTAGAGCATCAATCCCCTTGATTCATATCAACTAGATCTGCCCACTTTCAAGAAATGAATAGAAATCAAGGGCCAAAAAAGATCCCTCTTGTGCTAGGTTTCAAATTCATAAATAGGATTTCAAAATCAATGCAATCAAACAAGTAAAAATAGGATGTATTCAAATTAAATAGGGAAAATTGCATAGTCCATACAAAGATATTTTGAAGGGGAAAAGTAACAGTGAGAGATTACTAGAGAACCTAGAGAACTATAAAAAATGGAACACCAATGTAGATATGAAGTATAACAAAAAGATGGAGTGAGGAAAGTGATGAGGTGAGTAGTCATTGCCATCAAAGTTTGAGATGTATGAGATCAAGAAGCCGAGATCACGAGTGATAGGGTACAGAGAGCGACTGAATATCTCACATTGTGACTAAAAGCTAAGATTGAGGATCAGAGAGTGACTGAGCACCTTGGCAGCATAACCTCAAGTCGAGAATCAAAGATAAAAGGTGAGATTAAGAAGGGTGAGGGAGAGAGAGTTGTTGAGTGTGAGTAAGGGAGAGGAGGGACTAAATGAGTGCGTTAGGGTTTTCTTCTTTAAATGATGAAGGGTGCATTTTGGGAATGGAAAAAACAACAAAAAAAAGAGGGCCTCAAAGCTTAATTTCCTTAAGAAAAGCCCATTTCTCAAGTCCAAACCCTTATAAATATAGGCTAAACCAGTCCTTATTCCTAGCTGTATGCCTAATAGTGGTAAATATGCTTTATGGCTATGTCTAAGTAGATGCTATGTGATAGTGAGATATGATGGAATGGATGCTTGGATTAGCTATGCATTGTTAATGTGAATATGATGGATTGTGGTATTTATATGGTTGTATGAGTTGTCATAACATGCAAGTTCTGTCAATTATGAATATATTGAGTTATTGGGACATGCATGAGAATGTATTTGCATATGTTGACTGAATTTGCATGATCATGATGGGTAGGAGTTCATCCTAAAATAACAGAAGGGTAGAATAGTAAATCTATGTGGTTTGACCTTTATTGAGTTTGTGCATAATGATTGGCACAATTTCATTATTAATGTGCTTAGTATTGCTAAAAACCTATGGGTGTGGTATAAGTTGGGCATGATGCTCAATGTCACTGATCTTAGATTGAATAATGTGGGTTGAGCATTTAGCCCATGGATTTGGTCAGAAGATATAAGGAGGGATATAAGGTGTAGTTGCATTAATCATGCAGCATACTATCTTGTGTTATGATGTGATTAATGTGTGGTTGACCTATGTAATATAAATTGCCTATTCATTTGTATATGCCACACTTTAATATGCTTTAATTAAGTTTCTTGTTATTGAGATTGTTTAATCTCAGTCTTGTTTGTTGTACCTTTTTAAACGATTACAAGGCTAAAGGAAAGGGGAGGCATTAACACCAAACAACTATAGCTTACCTTGTAAAGTCTCTAGTTGACTTATGTGTAATTGATATTATTTTGCCAATACTAGGGTTATACATATATTTGTATATGTTGAATTATAGATTATTTACTGGTGATCCCTATTTGTTAGACTTGGGCAATTTTGTTTTTTGGCCTTGAGTTTCATAGAAAGGTCTACTATACAAATGTGTAATTATTGTAAATAGTGTTTATACTTTTTTGGATTATAACAAACCAATAGATATGAGTATCACACATAATTGAGCAGTTATTGATTTGCTTGGCAAGATTAGTTGAGAGGGGAGAAACCTATTCATATGCGAGTGGCATAAATGTTCACCTTGGCACTTAATGTTTCAAGATCCTTGTTTGGTATTGGATTAATTTATAGATGGTGCCATTAATTAGATTGTTAAATTATCTATGTGTGAGCACTTCACTACTACAAAAAAAGCCTTTTACATTTTATGTCCCTATCATGGGGGACATAGATATGAGTGACATAAAAAATTGACTTATCAACGTCATAAAAAGGGACGTGGTTTCTCGAGAAACAAATATTAAAATAATTTAAATTTAAATATCTATCATTTTCATTTCATCATTCTCGCTAGTTATAGATTTCACAAACCTAAAAACAAAATTAAAAAAAAATAAAACCATACCAAAATTGATGAAGTAACTAAAGATAATAGAAAAAGCTCAAGCAGAGGTCAGAAATATCTTCAAAGAAAAAGAGCTTGTGGGTGAAAGTGATACTAACCAAATATTGCTCGCCTAGGGAAAAGAGGAGGAGAAGCTGTGGATCTCAGCCATGGGTCTCGAAGCTATCCATCAAATGGGGAAAAGAGGAGGAGATGGGAGAAGAGAGAATTGTCTGTCGAATGCTCACCATTGAATGCTAGCCTTAGGTCTCTATTAAGTTTGTCGACCATAAATCTCAATGTTATGGGTCTTGATGCAGTGGGAAGGAGAAGCGAGAGTTGTTGTGTGGAGGAGAGGAGAGATCTACAGTGGGAGGAGAGGAGAGATGTGCTACCATTGAAGGGAAAGACGGAGACGAGTTAGGCTTTAAAATACAAAATGATGGAGTAAGGAAGAAACTCAATTTGATTTAAAAAAACTGACTGAAATTCATGTTGCTTTCTTTAAAAAAAGGGACATGAAAAATGTTCAGAAATTAATAATTTAAAATATCTTATTTTTTACAATCCACGTTCCTTTTTTTAAAAAAGGGACATGGTAATTTATCATGTCCCTTTTTTAAAAAAGGGACGTGAAAAAAATTTAGAAATTAATAATTTAAAATATTTTATTTTTTACAATACACTTCTCTTTTTTTAAAAAAAATGATGTGGTAGGTTACCATGTCGCTTTTTAAAAAAAGAGCTACAAAAAATGTCAAAAAATTAATAATTTAAAATATTTTATTTTTTACAATCCTCGTTCTTTTTTTAAAAAGTGATGTAGATGGAAAATGTCTAAAAATTAATAATTTAAAATATTTTATTTTTTATAATTCACGTCCCTTTTTTTTAAAAAAAAAGCAACATGGTAAGATGTGGTATGTTACCACGTTGCTTTTTTTTTTTAAAAAAAGGGATGTGGATAGTCTTATATATTCAATACTTATTTATAAAATTGCCATTGTCTCTATTTTTTATGTCATTTTTACAAAAAGTGATGTAAATTGAGAGACTTAAAATGTATATTTTGTAGTAGTGTTTGGATCACCTTAATCAGAGGTCCGCACATTTAATTAGATGCTTTTGAAATTAAATTCTCATATGCTGTAATTATGTGCTGATTTAGATTCTTGCCATGGCGAATGTGCGCTTAGCCATGGCAGATGGGTCAATTTGGGCAAAGGCAGTCTCATTGTGCGGAAAATTCATTTGGTTTTTAGATTTTATTACATAACTAGTATGTACCCGTGCAATGCACGGTGTATTTTTATAACTTAAAATAATTTTATTTTAGAATGTTAATTAATACAAATGAAAAAAGTTTACATAAAATAAATTATAATATTAACTAATAAGATGAGTGTAGAATTATAAAAATAAAAATTAAAATTAAAGAATTTATCATGAATCCTCAAATGTCTAAAACCATGGTGGCCTCTCTCTCCATACCTTTCACCTCTTTTTTTTTTGACTCATCTATCAATTTTCTTTGCTTTGTTTTGTTTTAACTCTAGTAGGGAAGCTACCATAGTTGATCAAGTATAACACTCCACAATTGTTGAAATATCTTCTTTGTAAACCAAAATATACTTTATTATTTTTATTGTGCTGATATTGCTATTTTGTTTTTTTTTCATTTGTAGGTTTATCTAATAATGAGATAGTTTGTAATATATTTCTCACATATAATCCATGAAAAATTAAGATTATAAGGTAAATATAAAAATTGCATAGCTCCATCTTTTCTATTAAATCATGTGAGGGTAGAAAATTTTTTGAAGTACTATAATTTTATGATTTATAAATATCAACAAATAAAAATTAATATATATTGAAAATTTAATTTTCAATGCAAACATCAATATTTTCAAATGTTGTAATTGAGATATTACAATATAAAATATCATCAAGATTAAAAAAAAAATTTAATGGTTAAGTCATTATCTTCAAATACAAATTATATATAATTTTAAAATTTAAAATTTGATTAATTCATTTGATATTTATAATTCAAATAAAAATTAAAATTAAACATAGATCATTAAAATATCATTTGAAATTAAGAAATTTAGATCACTGAGTAAATTATTATGAGTATGCTTTTCGAAAAAAGATTTATAAAGAGGCACCCAAGAGCCAAGAGATATGAAGAGTGGAAGAAAAATTACTTTGTGTTGTTGTGAAGAATCATGTCAATATATATCTTCCTCTTATTCAATTTTAATATACATGCAGAGTTGTAAAATAATTAATAAATTATCATATAATTTACAATAAATATTTCAAAAACTAAAAATTAAATTCTATGAAACCATAACTTCATGAAGGTAGAGCACAATAAGTTTTTTTAGTTCTGTTGCTTATGAAAGATGAATGTAGAATGATGAAGGAAAATTCAGTAAAAAAATAACAAAATACATGCTTATGTGCAATTACTTGGTATCTACCATAAATATGAGATATATCAAAATTGAATTGCTCTTTTGATATCTATAAGTACATAACAATCTTATCACGCCATTGACTAGGAATGAAAAATCATTATAAAAGATGACACAAGAGGTGAGAGAGCATTGGTGACGAAGGGAGAAGCCAGAGATAATGAGAGTTTTGTGATTCTGCTTGTCTTGATGAGGGAATGGAGCAATTAAATGATATTAGGACTAAAAGAAAATCTTGCGTGCTTTATAACTGCTCAATATGATCGTGTATTTGTGTAATTAGAATTTCAAAACTAAAAATAAGAAAAAAAATTATGGGAAGTTATGATAATAGGAGAGTGGAAGAGAAATGAGGGAAAATAGGAATTAAAATAACTCATTTAATTTTAAATATAGTACTTTTTTAATATTTAAGAAGATTTGATAGAAAATCTAATGTATATGCTGAACTTGTATATTTTAGGTGGTGAAGAAGTTGGAAAGTTATGATAATGGATAAAATCATGAGAGAAAAAAAATTTAGAAATAAAAGGAAGTGGTTTTTACAATTTAAGATAATATTGTTATCATCTATGAAAAAATTTTGGTATTATGTAAAAAAAATTATTTTTACAAATTAATGTTGATGTGGATAACTTTATCATTCAGCTTTTATTTGTTTATTTATATGATTTAATTTGCATAGAATTATTTAAAAAAATTATTTAAATTATTATTTATAGAATTATCATATCAATTCAAAATTATTCACAAAATGACAATATTTAGAAAGTTATATTTGAGATCATGAGAGAAAATATTAAAGATAAAATTTTTAAAAATAAAATTTTAAATTGTGAATTAATTGGAAAATTATATTTGAGATTTTGGAGATAATGGGAGAGAAGTTACATTTCAAATTACAATCTTATAAATTAGAAAAAATATTTTTAAATTAATAATGATGTAAATAGTATAGAATTGTGATATTTAAAAAAAAACACTCATACATGTCAAACTTGAAAAAGTGTTTCTTCTTTATCTATTATATATATATATATATATATATCTTCTCCCAAATTCTATGTGAATCATGGATCTAATGAGTTATTAGAATGATAGAATAATCTAAAGAGAAAATTTGCTTAATGGCCTCAAAAAATACAACTTCCATAAATTATGGAAGAAGTTTTTGAATATTTTGGAATATGGCCCATTCAAAAATAAATTAAATCTGTTTTTACTCCTTTGTCCTCAAATCCATTCGGTTATTTTTATTAAAATAGAATATAACTGATGTTATTTTTATCTGATTTTCTTTGATTTTATTTCTCCATCTAGACGGTTATTTTCACCATCTTCATTGGGGATCGCAAAACGTATCTTATCGTACAGTGCTTGCCTCTCTCTGTTTATCTTCTCTATTTTTCCCAGATATTGTCATCACATTGAATAGGAAACTGCATTATCAAATAGAAATTGTCTTATATTCATTTTTCTAGAGGTTGAAGAGAATCATCCATAATTGAATTTCCATCATCTTCATATATTCAGGTAATATATCCATTGAATCAGTAAATCATCTATTCCTAATTAATTTTTTGTTGTCATTAATCATGCAATTTGCTTGAATTTCGAACACAAAACATATTATTTTCTCACTGTTCATGATTTTTTATTTTTTATTTCAGGTATTTGATTTTCTATGATCAGCTAAGGTGTCTGTAATTTTTTTCGAACCTAGTTTGATCTGATTTGGGTAAAGGAGTATGGCATTTTTGTGTTTCTAATTAACGTTAGTATATCATTGATATATTATAGTATCTCATTGATGGCATTTTCGTGTTTCTAATTAATGTTAGTATATCATTGATATACTATAGTATCTCATTGATAAGTAATATCAGTGATAACTTACCAATACTATGTCATCTTGTAGATATGAGGATGCTTAATGTCATAATTTCTTATGATGGAAAATGGGATTTGAACAATCGTTACTTCGATACAGGGTAGGGTGTTTTCAGCTCTGAATAACAGAGAAATCAAGAGGTCTAAGCATTTGATATACAACCCTACATCAAGGATTCTATGAAAATACTTAGTGAAGTAGGATTATTTTTCCTCTTTGGCACCATTGACAGAATATCTACAAAATCCTTGCTTGAACTCTGGCTTGAGTAACACAGTGTCACTAGACTTCCTCACCCTGAAGCTGTAGCAGTAGTTGTTCCTCACATTGGTAGCATTTTTGATTTTTGACACCGAATTTGTAGCAGCAAGTCTGCCTTGCTTCACCTTGCCTCATGTTCATGTGTTTTCCCAGATGAATGCAGAGCTTCAGTCTACCTCACCTAGCATTTGTGTGGTGTCCTTGCTAAATCTCGAACTTCATTTGTCTACCGGCGGCAGCTATTTCATTGCTTGCTGTCAATTTCTTCGCCTACAGTCCAAACGCATAGCACTGCCTCTAGGTCTTCGTGTGGTGCAAGTGAAATGCCGTCTCCAGGTCTCCAAGTTTTCGATTTAAGAAGGCAATTAGGGTATTATAGCCTTTAAGGGTTATTTTGTCTTTTAGTCTTGAGGGAAATTAACAGATCGACCATTCTTTTAATTTAGGAAATGGTGAGTTATTAGTTTTATTTAACTACATAATATTGGTTATATATGCTAAAGCCCCTAATCTAAATAACTATCCATATTTAAATTTAATTATATGCATGAATTAAAAAATAAAAATTAAATCATAGAGCAAGGAGGCTATTAGAATGATAGGATATTGAATAACTAACCATATCTAAAAGAGGAATCATGGAGTTAGGAAGTTATTAAATCATGGGTTAAGAAGTTATTAGAATGAATAATCTCAATAACTATCTATATTTAAATTTAATTATATGTATGAATTAAAAAAAAAAAAAATTAAATTTTAGAGCTAGAAAATTATTAAAATGATAGAATACTGAATAACTAACTATATCTAAAAGAGGAATCGTGAGATTAGGAAATTATTATATTATGGGTTAAGAAGTTATTGAAATGAAAGAATAAAAAAAATTATATTCATGAATTAAAAATAATTTTGTAAATGAAATTTTACGTGGCATTTTGAAATTGTAGTATTTGAAAAAAATGACACTTATCATCTATAGAGATGTGCTTGTTATTCTTCTATTATATATATATATAGATTGATATTTGGATTCAAATCACGTTTTGGCTTAAGCTGAAAAGAGTAGCTTTTGAAATTCAATTATATAGTTATTATTTGTTAGATATTTCACCTAATTGAAATCCAAATGCACCCATAGTTTAATATAGCGCGATTTAGATCTTTCCCACTAAAAAATATGAAGATAACGGAATCTAATTTAAGATATAGAATCGCAAGAATGATTTCAAACTAAACCCCCCCTCTCTCTCTCACACACACACACATTATCCAAAAAGCCACAAATATGATAATATATAAATAATTGTAACAAATTATTTTGTTAATTAATTTGACATAGGCACCTTCCTAAAATTAATATGCAACATAATTATTAGTGACTGTGATTGTTTCTTAAATTTATTAACAGCAACCATATATTTTTGGGGTAATTATTTTTTTCCAAATTCTTGTTGGAGAATTTTCTGACGTTACTGCCATCATAATGTCTTTTTTTCACTTCAGGATAATTAAATGCAAATGACATTGATGGACACAGGGTCATCCATATAAGAGTTCGTATTAGTCTCTATTTAAAAATGGGTTTAGTTAGTCAGTATGGGCTAAATTGGGCTAGTTTTAGACCACAGGATGGGCCAACCCTAGGATAAATGGAACCATACATATCGTCCATGTTTCTCTAGAAAAGTAGGAAGATGGCAGCTGCTGTGGCAGCACAAAATCTGCTCGATCTAATAATTAGTCCGCAGCAGGATGATTATATTTATATTTATTATTAAATTAAATTAAATGTTATTTTTACGGACACAACATTCTGTCCCTCTTCGTAAACTTGAATGAAAGCCCTCACCTTTTGTTTATTGTGAACAACAAAAATACCCAAACTTGTCAAAGATATTGAATCTCAAATGATAACAAAAAGTTTTTGAACTCCTTTATCACAGTTTATATGAATGTAAAGATATAAAAGAATTGAAATAGCAAATGTTTAATTAATAGAATATGCAAACTCCAAGTAGTAAAGATTACAAAGCTAAAAACTATTTGAATTAAAAGTTAAAAATGCAATGGGCTCCGGGGATTGATTATTGTTCAATGGTTCTCTCTTTAATCTTCTCTTTCTTTTATATTGGTTTATCTGAGATGATTACTCCTACGGACCTTCGAGCTTGTTTGTGAAGTATTGGGGATTCAATAGGCCTTGCCTGTGGACTTTATGGTGTGATCTTCCTATTTACAACATATATAGGTTAACTTCTGGCTCATGTTCCTGAAATATTTGTGGATAATGGCCATGACCTTGTGATATTTGGGGCTTGTTGAGAACTTAGCCTATCATGAGACAACGGCCTAAATAAAGATTTTGAGTCTTAAGGGATTCAAAGACCTAAATTGACTTATTCAGGTTATTCCATCATGATCTAGACTGACCCTATTATTGGATCGTCTATTTGACCTAATTCTTCAGTTACTCGACCCATTTTCTACTATAGTCATGGTAAATGACATTTTAGTTTTAGTTTAAATAATGCACCTCGCATGCTGGTGGCTAGTAACTATAAATCACGTGCATGTTTAAAAAAGGACCAAAACATCATTTCATTTCTATATGCCTTCTTGTCAATATAAATCCCCCTTCTTCCTTTTATCAGTCCTTCTTATTTACTCTACCATTTTTGCTTGAGTTGCTACTCTTTGTTGCTTCTGCTTCTTTGTTCAACAATGGCTTCTTCGTCTACTACTACTACTTTTGATATTGTTCCAACCAATGGTCCTACCATGACCTTATTCGAATCTCTATCCACAATCTGAAATCCCATCGACCCTTTAGGAGGACTTGCTATGGTAAGTACACTGTCTTAAACTTTTATTTTTCTTGGTTCGAGTTTTTAGTCTAATGTTCTTTCTTCTTTCTCCCAAAAAGTTTAATCATTTCTTCTGTGCATTAGTTTCTAGTAAGATTCTTTCTTTTGGTCAAATTCTTACAATGTAAGGATTAATACTGATTGCCTAGCCAATCAAAACGACATAAGGTTTTTGTTTATAGCTCTGGATTTATCAAAAGCAATAGGACTTACCCAGCCAAACTCATAGCCCCTAACCTCAGTATGTGACCTTATATTGGCCCAGGCGACCTTACCTTTCACTAAATCTTCTTATAGGAAGATCCGCAATTGGCCCTAGTCTTCTTATGCCTAGACCAAATGGGTTAAGTGCTTGAAACCAACCTATGAAATGCAATGGAAGGAAATAGGTCTTTATGACCTATTCCAACTTTCACAAGTTGATGTTGATATTCCTTTAAGTCTGTTGAAGGCCTTATTAAGCTTTTGGGCTCCCAGCTACAATGCCTTCTTCTTCGAGTTGAGCCCTATGACCACCATCACACTTTCAGACATGTTCATGTTTCTAGGGTTGCTGATTACTAGGGAAGAGAATTTCTTTACTATCCTCAAGAAGGATGAACTATATGTTACCCTACCCATTGAGCTTAAGTCTAAGATTAGGGGCATTAATTCTTACACTCAAATCATGGAGTTATTCTTAGAGAAGTCTATAGATGAGCTTGTAACCCCTATGGAGCACCTAATTTTTGTCTAGATTTTACTAAGTTAGTAGATCCTAGCCTTGGGGGGAGGAAAGCTTATGCAATTTCATCTAAGGGTAGACTAATCCCTTCTTTGCAGTAATCAACTAGCTCTGGGCACTATATTTCTTTACTGTCTTTGTGATAGTATGAGGGAGTCAATATAAAAGAGGCTCTTCATCAATTTCTATGGCCTGTTTGGTTTTTGAGGTTATAAGCCATGGACTACTTTTCAAAGATTCATTGAGAACCTTTCCCCCAAGACCTACGTGTCTCCTATCCTTTCACCTACCTATTAGGTGTGCATATAGTGAATGAAGAAATAGACTTCTTTGAATTCTTTTGCTAGCAGAATTAGTTCTCGCAATAGTCTCTAAAGGCATTCAACATTCTAGACCGTCACCTTCCTACTTGGTATAAGTTTATGGTAGAGAAGAAGTATAAACCTGCCTTTCTTTTGAGAGATGAGACCTTCCTCTCATCCATCACACCTAGGAAGATATGGCTTCCTTACACTTGTTCTTCCTCAAAAAACTTTGAAGGTGTTTGTGGAATCATATCATCCTTAACTGGTAGTGAGCTAATTTGGACTTAGCCAATGTATCCTACGTGGTCTATCTCCTCGAGTTCACATTCAGTTGATAGATAAAGATGCTATCGCTTGAGTGGCTATTCCTTACACCATGCAAATACAATGCAAGGTGGAGATGGTGGATCGGGATACCTGCCTTCGCTTTAATAAGTGGTGGCCTTAGAGGTTCAAGCACATTATGAAGACCCATATGAGTGAGTATTGTTTTTAAAATTTATGCTCTCTTTCTTTCGCTTTCTTATTTGCTTGACATATCCTTTGTTTTATATAGATTGGGATTAGGCAAAATCTCTTACATTGGTAACACTCCTAAAGGGCAACATTGATGCTCTTTCTACTTCTAAGATGGAGATGGCCTTTTCACTTTAGGCATGGTCAGAGAAATTAAGAAGGATGACGAGGCTTCCTCACAAGCCTTGGTCTTTACAAAACTAAAGCTTAAAAGAAACAACCTTTGGGTAGTGTAGAAAAAGGGGAGGAGGTTGCTAAAAGGAAATGGGCCCCATCCTCTTCCGTTATCCCTAATTAGTTGGTTAAACCTAAGAGAAGGAAGAGAACTCCATTGCCTTTGTTAATCCCTAATCAGCCTCCTTTTCTACCTCCTCTTGCCGAGATTGGTGTAAAAAGGGAGGGCATTCAATCCAGACATTCCTGCCAATTGATCTTATTAGATAAATTAGAGGATGGCAAGCCAAATCTTCTTTAAACTAGTGGTTTAGAGACTCAAGGAGCTCAAGTGGCCCCAAGAAAACCTTAAGTAGCTATTTCCATTGCGGCCCTTGAGATTTTGCCAATCATTACTAAAAAAGGTGGTTGTCAGGCCAATGAACTTGGAGGTGCTTTTGTCGAATTAGCCCATACTTGGTGACACCAACACTACAAGTATTGATCCTATAACTAAGGAGATCTCATTAGTCACCTTGGCCACTGGCCCTAATATGAATATGTTTAAGGTATCTACCCCTGAGGTTAGAGTTAATAAGACTGTAGTCCTTGAGCTTATCCCTGACTCAGTAAATAAAGGCAAGACTGTGGTGGATCCAGACCAGGTATGTTTCTATTTTTGGTTTATTTTCCATTATTATTCTAGCACTTTATTAACTCATTGTTCTTGCTTATTTAGATGCCTATCTCAATACTAATAACCCTCACTGATACTTTTTTAGCTCGTCTTCTTATCTTTGATAAGGAGGTCGTTGGGGATGCTTGACAAGTCATCCAATTCCACATTAGTCAAAACCCCATGTTACTCCTAGAGCAATTTTGGGCTACATTAGTCTTAGAGAAAGTAGTCCGATTGCTTGAGATAGAGCTTATTTATCACCAACTCCTTGACTGTTATGGCATGACAAACTAATGTTGTGAAGAGCTATCATCCTTGTTGGACTTCCTGCTAGAGAACTGGTCTGTCAGGGATGAATATAGTGATGTTGTGTCTAAGGTGACCACTGCTAATAGCCAGTTAGGGAGTGTACTTCTCGGGTGGCCCATCTTAACTCTCTATAGACTAAGGTGGTCGACTAGATACAGTAGTTAGTGGCTGTCGAGGAGGAGTTGACATGGGCTGAAGATAGTATCATAGAGTCTGAACTTGAGGTTGCTACAAAGGAGCTAGAGGATTCATGGGCTAATTCTAGAGAAAAGCTCCATTTTGTAACTAAGTTGAATATAGCCCTAGGTTAGCATCGATCCTTGACTATTGAACTAGACACAACCCTGGAGGTGTAGGACACAATTCAAGCTCAAATTTTAGAGTGATTTGGGATAGCTTTTTGTATATCACAATTTTCATAAATATACATATTTATTTAAAAATTGTTATCTCTTTATGTGTCTTGAGGCTGCTTTAGGCCTCGGGTCCTTTGTGCCTAGCTATTTTTTTTTCCTAAAGTCGTTCTAAGCCTTAGGCCCTTATGCTTGTTCTAGTGACTGTCAATACTTTTTTAATTATTTTTTGTTTATAGCTTGTTTGTGTAGAATCCCATCGAGACTATATAATTAGTACATGTTGTAACACTTGCCTTGAGTGTTATCCAAAAATCACATAATTCAAACAAACTAAGTGTGGTTAAGGAGTTGATCCTCTAACCAACTTAAGAAATAAATAATTTAAAACCTTAAAAATAATTATAGGTTCTACCTATAGCGCACGGAAGCAAGTTAGACGAAAATGAAATAAAAAGATGCTGTCATGACAGTAATTTATTGCTGTCATGACAGCCCTCCTGGGCCAACTTCCAGGAGGCGGTGTTTCGTCATTCGACCTCCGATTGAAGTGATTTTAAAGCTCACACGTCACATTCAAAGGGTACTATAAGTGTACCAAATTTCAAAAAGATCCAACGGTCGGATTAAAAATTAGACATATTAAAAGATTGACTATTTTTGCTGTCATGACAGCTAAAAAAGCTGTCATGACAGCACTTCCGGATCAACTTCTGGAGTGCACCATTTCATCATCTGACCTCCGATCGGAGTGATTCCAAAGCCCACATGTCACTTTCAAAGAATATTATTAGCATACTAAATTTTGAAAAGATCCAACGGACGGATTGAATTTTGTGCAGGTTACAAAATCAACACTGTAGCTGTCATGACAGCAATTTAATGCTGTCATGACAGCACCTCCAGACCAAATTCCGAAGTGCGTCGTTTCTCCGTCCGATATCTGATCGATGTGATTCTAAAGCCCACACGAAGCTTATAAAAGGTTTTACTTGTGACCCAAATTTTAGAGAAATCCAACGGTCGGATTAAGATTTGGACACCCAGATGCAAAAGTACAGCTTTTTGGTAAAAACCATTTTCAAAATTTTCCAAATCTCATCCTAATGGTCACAAACCTGTGGGAACACTTTGGACACGTCAAATATGATTAAAAACACCTGATAGAACATTCAAATGATGGAAAAACCCCATACATCAAAATTTGACCACCCGGGTGCCATTTCCCAAAATGGACCCTAAACCCCCAAAATGCACAAATCATACAAGAGTGGTCACAAATCAATCCAAATATCATGTATTTATATAAATATATATGCTAAACATTTTCACTTGGCTCAGAGCTCCTTGTGGGGCCCACGCACCCACTCTCTCTATCCAAGCTGTATGTTTTTCCATAGCACACCATTTGCAATGCAACCACTTTGCATTTGCTTATAAAATCACATATATATCAAAATAAAGATCTGCTTGTAATAGAAACTTGGTGTACTAAGTAAATCCATCAAAACCACACACCATAACCAAGTTTCCTAGCCACAAGTCTGCAAACAGACAAAAATTCATACACAAGCACACAATCCACACATATTCACACACACACACACATAATCATATCCTACTGGCACCCTAATCTTAAATACATTACAATATATTTGCTCAAAAGAAAGGGGTTGCAGTTCTTTACAAATCACAAGCAAACCCCTAGCTTTGCTCTTTTCCCCGTCCACCACTGGATCCTTCGCCTGGACCTAGAATATTGAAAAGAAAGGGGTGAGACAACCACAGTCTCAGTAACAGTGAAATCTATATTGATTATTACAAAGTAAGCCATAATTAAATAAATGAATAATAAATTCAACATAGTATATAATTTAGCCATTTAAAATGCATGAATGCATGACCTAGGCCGGTATGGCCTTTCATGACCAACAGAATGCCCCTTGGCACTCTTTAACTCGCAGGTAAACCTTATACCTACTTGTACCTCCACAGGCACAAAACATAATCTAAGGCATGATCTAATCCACCGAACCGCCTATGCCCCTTCGACGTGAATCCTGAGCAGTCAAAGCTAACTCCCTCCCAAAGCCAGCCCGACTTACTCTCCATGTGAGGGCTACCTTGGCTTAGGCACTCAACCTCACACTTCATATGTCGGATTCCCTCCCCCACTGAGAGGTGTCGAACACTCAATACACTAACCACTTTAGTGCACTGAGCCCACAATACGTAAGACAACACTGAGTACTGACAGTGTGCCATAGAATATCAAAAATCCACACCTTCTCATTGGTGAACTCCCACCGAGATCATGCCTTTTACTCTTGTCTACCTTTCCTGAGTATTGACCATTCAACACTCTAAAGTAATATAATATTTATAAATCTCATTTCCATAAAAACATTGTTATTAAACAATTAGAAAACATATTTGCACTATAATCAAAGTAGTACCCCATAACCCCTTATAAAGCACATTTAATCTTTTAAAACATGTAATGCATGATAACTAGTAATATTTATTCAAAAATAGCTAAAACAAAGTAATAAAAATATAAATTCCCCTGTTACCTCAACCCTTTAGTACCAAAAGGGTTCCTCTTGTACAAAATAGGGCTCGGCTTGTTCCTTACTTCTCAATAAGTTCCACCAACAATTTTCTACAACATATAAGTGATCCACATCACTTATTATGAAAAATAGCATTAATGAAGACTATAACTCATACCACACAACTTGGCTCTATGAGTCATAATCCAACCTAATGGTCCATATATTAAACCAACCATTCACATAGTATCACTTAACCACCAAAACCATTTATTAGCCATCACTAGGCTAATTTTCAATTTATATAATTTTTTTATCAATTAAAAACCTTCACTTAGTGTCACCAACTTTCACCATTAGCCCTTATAATGAAAACCAAACCTTAATTTAAATCTTATTGGGCTCAAATAGCAAAATTATAACTAAATCAATAAGCTTAAACCATTGAAGAGCAAAAACCCAATTTCTCAAGGTTTATTTTGTGCCCAAAACACCTTTTTTCATCCAATTATCCACTCAAAATATTAGATCACTATCTAGAAACTCAAAACATGCTCCCTAGGACATCCAAAGAAATAAAAGCTTACAAGAATAAAGCCTTTGGGATCAAAATTCAAAAATTTCCTCTTCCAAAAATTGAAGAAAATCAAGAGAAAGAGAAGAGGATTGAAGTAGGGAGTTTACCTATCGTGTAGCCGAGCTCGCAACGGTCGCAAAGACTCCTAGATCCAAGCCTAACTCCCTCCCTTTCTCTTCTCTTCTTCCTCTCTCCCTCTCATACGTTTCCTTTCCTTTCCTTTCCAACTCAATTTCTGCGTTTCTGCATCAATTTGGGTCTTTAAATTGCTGGTCAAAAAGTTGGGGAAAATTACAAGAAAGGGCCCAACATTTTTTATTATTGCACAAAAGCCCGGGTCAACTTTAGTAATTTTTCCCATAGTTAAAAATAAATAAAACCAAACTTTTGCTTAGTAAAATTCAAACTCTGGGCCTCTATTAAATTATTCTAAATTTTAATTTAATTATAGATATTTTATTTTATTTTTATTTATTTTTTTAAATAAATTTGAGTCTTAAAATTTTTAGGATGTTGCACATGTTACCTTAAAGTACTTCACTAATTTTGAATAGCTTTTCCTAATTAGGTGAAAATTTACCAAGTGCCTGGTCTTTAGTGCCATGTGGTAGAATAAGTTTCTATACAAGTTCTCCTATTCAAAATTGATTCTTTTTTATCCTTTTATTATATATTTTCAAAAAAAAATTCTTCCTTTTAGAAAATCATGTGATTTGGTGCCTATAAATGAAGTTCATCTAATTGAATTAACTTGTTTATCTTGGCTTCATTGTATTTCCCTGAGGACATTCCTAGGCTGTTAGCAATATGTAATGAAGGGACAGCTACTCCTATTAGTAGAACGACCTCATGCCCGTAAGTTAAGACATATGGGCTTGTGCTAATGGCTTCTCTTTTTGAAGTTTTGTAAGCCCACAACGCTTCAGGAGGTCGTTTGTGCTGTTCTCTAGGGTTTTCTTCAATCACTTTTTTTTTAAATTCTTAGGATCATCTTATTGAACAATTCAACTTGTCCATTTGCCTAAAGATAATATGGTGAAGAAGTTAATAATTTGATTTCACTTTCTTCAGCAAAAGCCTTAAAGATGCTTCTACTATTCATAGTCCCTTAATTTGTTGTGATTGTTTGAGGAATCCTAAAATGGAATATGATTTTTTCACGTACAAAATTGATTACATCATCTCGCTTGACTTTCTTCATAAGGGTGGCTCTCTACACTTTGTGAAATAATCTGTGGCCACTAAGATAAAAGAGTGGCCCTTAGAAGAGGTTGGATAAATTTTTCCTATTATATTTATGGTTGATCCTCTAAAGGGCCATGGTTTGATGATGCAGACTTTACATGAAGGGATGAGAAATATAGCTACATTGCTAAGGGGGACAACTTTTGAAGTAGGATCAACCTTGGGCCCACTCGGAGGACAACCATTCGGAGTTAATACAACCACAGGCCTTCGAGGCTGCACGCTTGTAAAGGATTATTTTGGTCATCATGTTTTTACTAATACTAACCCCATAAATAATCCTTTATATTATATATAGAGCCAAATACGGGTGGCCTAAGGGGCATAGGGCCCATCCCAAAATGACATAATAAATAGTAGAATCAATTAGTGAACATGAAAGCTCTAAGGGATGTCACACAAGACATATACGAGCATGGATTGAGATTGATTGGCTAGCCTACATTTTCAAAACTGTACCTTGAACACATAGACTGAGACAACCCTTGTCCTTGAGACTATAGAATCCTAGATTTCACTTTGTTCTCAGGAGATGGCATATAGTCAATGCTCGAACATATTGGCAGATTTACCATCTAGTGTAGGAAAATCACCAATTACAATAACTTTGCCAACTTGAAGTTGAGACTATTCTCGAACTCCCTCACAAGTCTAGCATTCACTTGGTACACTACTTTATCCTATAATTTGGTGCTTAGTTGGCTTGAGATGGAACAAAAATTCCACAAGCAGTTCTATAAGGCAGAATCTAAAGTTAGTATTACAGAATGCTACAAGCTCACTTAACAGGCAAGAAAAGCAGCAGATCAATATCTTGTGAGGTTTAAAAAGATTAGGAGCAGGTGTAATGTACCACTTCTAAAGGTCAAATTTGTCAAATTAGCCCAAGCAAGACTTAACATAGAACTGAGGAAAAGTTTCAAGGAATGGAGTTCAGAGACTTTTATAAATTCATGACCAAGGTTTATGGATATGAGGAATTATTGAAGGAAGAAGATCACTATTAGCAAACAGCCACAGGCACATACTTTGGTGAGTTAGATATGGCTATAGCAGAACTAAAAAACACAGGGGACTATACTTGCCCGGCCTTAATAAAGAAGGCTAATGAAACCCTAAAAAGACCTAATGCAATGCAGTACACATTTGATACCTCGAAGATTGGAGAAATCTTTAATTTCTTACTCAAAGAAAAGTTCATCTCGTTGCCTGTAGATCATAAATTCCCTCTAAAGAAGAATACAGAGGAAAGGAATAGTGTAAATATCACCATTCATGAAGCCACAGTACTAATGTCTGTTGGGCTTTCAAGAATGTTGCCTATAATGGAAGCAGGCTATGTAGAGATATTTATAGAAATAGAAGACAGACTCTCAAGAGAATATTGACGGGTAATAATTGAGTAAATTCAGAAAAAGGTCAATGGAGCACTAGGATGAGAAGGAAGAAAGTGAACATAAAAGCAAGCAATTTAAGGATATTCATATTAGAGAGATACCTTTAAATCAGTTTCTTTGATGCTTCCTTTACAATTTAGCAGATTCATAGGAAATAGGGCTTAAGACAAGCTTTTACATGATCAAGATGAAATGAGGATCATTGAGATAAAGTAGATGAGGCCATACCAATATTATCCTATAGAGCTAAGGGAAGACGAAGAACCTTGATCATTTAAAGTACAAGGAAAGTTGCAAATAGGAAACATTGAGTTAAAGCCTGTATGCTAAATTATACTACATGCTATGGAAGGGAAGCCTAAATAGGCTAGTCTAGACAAACTCAATATTAAGATGACTGAACACTTAAAGCCTTTATATGTTAAGGCTTATTTTGATAAAAAACTCATGACAAGAATATTAGTTGATAATGGCTTAGTGGTTAACATACTGCTAGCTTGAGAATGCTTAAAATGGGATGAGATGGACAATATTTAGTGTTAATAGAAGTGTTTATGGTAGGATTCATAAGGATAGCCTCGAAGGTTCTAGGGGTATTATCGTTACAAGTGGATATTGGATCCAAATCATCTCACAGCTTTCTTTGTGATCAACATGATAGCATAATATCAGGCCTTGTTAGTTTAGATTAGATTCATTCCAATGAATGCATTCCTTCCTCTCTTCATCAGATGCTTCTTATGCGCAAGTGGGAAGAAATAAAGGTAGTTTGGGCAGAAGATAAGCCTATGGCAGTCATAGATTTCGCAGATGCTAGATACCATGATACAGATGTGAGTCCTTTTACTTTCCACACAATTAATTAGTAAGGGGCCCTAAGAAGAGTTTCTTTATCTAACACAGTAAAACATACTGCTATACCTCTAGTACCATAAAGGGATAAACCCATTATAGAATTGATAAATGATTAAATCAAAATGAAAAAAGGCCATAGTAGTTATGACTATTTAAAACTTTTGTTACATACTATGAAAGAATGATTGAAAGACTTTGAATCTGAGACACTAAGGGCTGAAGTCATTTATGAGGATAAATCTCAGAAAATCACACATCTGCACGAGCTAGATCCTGTATCTCTTAAGTTTAAAGATATAGCCCCAGAGGTGCAAGAACCACTTGAAGAAGTAAACCTCGGATCCCTAGAGAATTTGAGGATTACTTATATGAGCTTGTTGATGACACAGGAACAGAAGAGTTCCACAACAAAGGTATTACAGGAAATCAAGGATTGCTTCGCATGAGACTATGAGCAGATATCAGGAATGGTAAGATAGCTAGTCGAACACAAGCTTCCTATTAAGCTGAACTACAAACCATACTAGTAGCCCACTTGTAGGTTGTCTGTTAAGGTAGAACTTTGGGTAAAGGAGGAGATCAAACATCTCCTACGAGTTGGCTTCATATGGCCTTACAGGTATGCCTAATGGCTCTCGAACATAGTGCTAGTGATAAAGAAGAATGGAAAGCTACGACTTTGTGTGGATTTCTAAAATTTAAACATGGCTATGGCTAAAGACGTGTATATAATGCCCATTATAAACATAATAAATACTAGGGTCAAAAATGTATTATTATCATTTATGGATTCTTTTTCAGGATATAATCAAATATTTATTGCAAAAGAGGACATTTATAAAACTACTTTTAGGTTCTTGGGCTCCATTGGAATGTTTGAATGGCTAGTTATGCCATTCGAGCTTAAAAATACTAGGGCTACCTATCAGCGGACTATGAATGTAATATTTCATGATATGATAGGGAAACAACTGAAAGTATACATAGATGATATAATTATTAAATCAAGAAAAAACACAAGATCACATTGAACATTAGAGGACAAGCTTCTTTTGAATGAGGGAAGTAGGCCTTAAATTAAATAGTCTTAAATGTGCATTTGGAGTAATTGTAGGTAACTTTCTTGGATTCCTTATCCATAAATGAGGGATTAAAGTAGACCAAAATAAAGCATGGGCCATACCAGAAGCAAAGGCGCTAAGGAACATAAAAGAGTTACAAAGATTCCTGGGACAAGTTAATTATCTTAGGCAATTCATTTCAAATCTAACGGTTAAGATAAGGGAGTTCTTTAAGCTTCTAAAGCTTAACAATGCTGAGGAATTCACATGGACTGAACACCATCAGGTTGCCTTTGACAAGATTAAAGACCATTTAATGAAGCCCCCTGTCTTAGTAGCCCCGAGGGAGAATGCACCATTTCTTTTGTATTTAGCTTCTATCGCCATGTCCATAAGTTGTATGTTAGCCCAAACTATTGATAGGGGACATGAGCAGGCAATTTATTATTTAAGTAGTTGTTTAACTCTCACAAAGATCAGATACTTACCTGTAGAGATATCATGTTTAGCATTGCTTTATGCCTATACTAAATTAAGGTATTATATAATAAATGCAGTTGTGTATGTGATTTTGCACTCTAATTTAGTTAAATATATGCTCAATCAACTGATTATGATAGGTATAGGGAAATGGAGCAGGCCTTAGTTGAATTTTCATTGATATTTTTGTCTTAAAATTCTATGAAGGGCTAAGCATTAGTAGAGTTCTTGGCCGATCACCTTCAGTAGAACTAATTGAAGATGAGAAAGAATTACTTGTATTCTTAGTAAACCCAGGGCCTTAGTTGCTTAAGTTTGATAGGTCTAGCATAGAACAAGCATTTGGGGTTAAAGTTGCAATAATCTCTCTTACAGGCATAAAAAATATCCTATCATTTCAATTAGACTTTGAAAGTATGAACAACTAAGCTGAATATGAAGCATTACTCACGGGCCTTGAAATCTTTTTGGAATTAAAAGCCCATAAGGTAGTCATCAAAGGAGACTCTTAATTCATCATCAAATAATCAATTGGTGAGTATAGGTGTATAAGCTTGACTTTGATAACGTATTATGTAGGGACCTTTTAGATTTAAAAGATTTTGAGGAAGTAACATTGGTACACATCCCTTAGGCCCAGAATTGGGAAGCTAATGAGTTAGTATAAATGGTATTGGGGTTGAGGCTTTCACTAGAACTCACTAGAAAGGTAATTGTAGAAGAATGAAAGGAATACCCTTTAATATTTCAATTAGGTTTGATAGTACAGTGCAGTGTGATCTCATAAGAGTTAGCTCAAAATTGGCAAGATTAATTTAGAAGTTATTCACAAAGTCCTAGCCAATAATACTCTTATAGACTAGGATACATGCCTAACACTTAATTTTAATTGGAGATGAGTTATATAGAAAAGGTCTTAATGGGTTATTACTTAAATATTTAGCATTTATAGAGTACATGTAGTTTCTAAGACAAATACATGAAGAGTATGCAGGGCTCATTAGTTAGGGCTAGGAATGCAATGGATAGTGTATAGGCATGGATATTACTGGCCATCTATGACTAAAGATTGCATTGAATAGCTAAGAGGTGTAGGAAATTCTAGACACACAAGCCAGTACAACAAATACCAATATCATATATGTATCCCTTTATTAAACTATGGCCCTTCAAAGGATGGGCCAAGAATATGATAGGAAAAATCTATCTGGCCTCTTCCAAGGGAAACTCTTTTATCTCAGTGGCCATAGATTATTTTAAAAAGTGGGTAGAGGCCACCCTCATGAAGAAAGTCAAGCAAGATAACGTAATCAATTTTATACATGAAAAAATTGTATTCATTTTTAGGATTCCTCAAATAATCATGACAGACTATAGGACTATGTTCACTGAAAGTAGCTTCAAGGCTTTTATCGAGCAAAGTGGGATCAAATTATTAAATTCTTCATGAATTTATCCTTAGGAAAATAGACAAGCTGAAGCATCCAATAAGAATGGCACGAGTGACTTCCTGAAGCATGGTGGGCTTATAGAGCTTTGAAAAAAGAAGCCATTAGCATGAGCTTGTATGTCTGAACTTATGGGCAAGAGGCCATGCTACCAATGGAAGTAGCTGTCCCTTTATTACGTATTGCTAATAGCCTAGAAATGTCCTCGGGGGAATGCAATAAAGCCATGACGAACGAGTTAATTCAATTAAATGAAATTTATTTAAAATCGCTGGATCACATGATTGCCTAAAAGGAAGAAGTTTCAAAAATATATTATAAAAGGATAAAAAAGAAGCAATTCCAAATGAGCAAACTTATGTAGAAACTTATTGTGCCACTTGGAACTAAAGACCGAGCATTTGGTAAATTTTCACCTAATTGGGACGGGTTATTCAGAATTAGTAAAGTACTTCAAGGTAACGCGTATCGATTATTTAGTCTTAATGGGATTCCACACAGATGGGCCATAAGTGGAAAATACTTGAAAAAGTATTGTCCATCACTAGAACAAGCACAAGGACCTAAGGCCTAGCGTGGCTTCAGGAAAAGAAAACAAGCATAAAGGACTCGAGGCCTAGAGCGGCCTTAGGATCCATAAAGAGACAACAATTTTTAAATAAATACGTATATTTATGAAAATTGTGATATACAAAAAGCTAACCTAAATCACTCTAAAATTTGAGCATGAATTATGTTCCACACTTCCAAGGCCACATCTAGTTCAACAGTCAAGGATCGATGCCAACCTAAGGCCATATCCAACTTAGTTATAAAATGGAGTTTTTCTTTAAAATTGGCCCACAACTCCTCTAGCTCTTTTGTAGCAACCTCAAGCTCAAACTCCATGGTACTTTCCTCAACTCGTGCCAACTGCTCATAGTCACTTGCCAGTTGCTATCTTAGGTAGGCCACCTGAGAAGTACACTCCCTAACTTGACTATTAGCGATGGTCAATTTAGACACTTTATTGTTATATTTGTCCCTCACAGACAAGTCTTTTAGGAGGAAGTCTGACAAGGATGATAGTTCTACATGACATTAGTTAATCATCCCATAATAGTCAGGGAACTGGCGATGAAGAAGCTCCACCTCAGGTGATGGAATTTCTTTCTCCAAGACTGATATAGCTCGAAGGAGTTCTTTATAACCTTGCTTTAGGAGTAATATAGGGTTCTAACTAATATGGAACTGTATGACCTTTCAAGTATCCCCAATGACCCCCTTATTAGAGATATAGAGACAAGCTAAAAGAGTATTAGCGAGAGCTGTCAGTGTTAGGATAGTCATATGAAGAAGCACAAACAATAATCCAATGAAGTGCTAGAATAATAATGGAAAATAAACCAAGAACATAAACATACTTGTGTGTGTATCTACCACAGTCTTGCCTTTATTTATTGAGTGAGGGATAAGCTCAAGGCCTACAACCTTATTAACTCTAACATTATGGGCAGCTACCTCAGACACATGCATATTAAGGCCAGCGGCCAAGGTGACCAATGAGAGCTCCTTGGTTGGAGGATCAATACTTGTTGTGTCGGTATCACCAAGCATGGGTTAATCTAACACAAGCGCATCAAAGTTCATTGGCCTAGCAACCACCTTTTCTATGCCAGTATTACCAAGCATGAGTTGGTTTAATGTAGATGCCTCAAAATTCATTGGCCTAAAGAGGATAGGACCCATTTCCTTTTAATATCATTCTCCCCTTTTTTTATGCTGCCCAAGGGTTGTTTTTTTTAGGCTTTGGTTTTGTAAAGACAAAGGCTCGTGAGGAAGCCTCATCATCCTTCTGAATTTCTCTGACCACGACCTCAAGTGAAGGGGCTATCTCAATCTCAAAAGCAAAAGGAGCATCAATATTGCCCTTTAAGAATGTTACCAACTTAGGAGATTGTGCCTAATCTTAATCTACACAAACCAAAGGATATGTCAAACAAACAAGAATGTGAAAGAAAGAGAGCACAAATGTTAAAACAACACTCAATGATATAGGTCTTCAAAATGTGCTTGAACCTCTGGGGCCACCACTTATTAAAGTGGAGGTAGGCATCCCGATCTACCATCTCTATCTTGCATTGCATCCGGGTGGTGTGGGGAATAGCACTACTACAAAATAACCCTATGAGAGTGCTTATTTTTTTGCCAACAAGAGTGCTTTGTAAGTGCTCTCATAGCTAGCACTCTTATATACATGGGAGCGCTTTATAAAGCACTCTTATAAAGGTAGCCTATTGGAGCGCTTTTTATAAAAGCGCTCCTATAGAGATAGAGCTATGGGAGCGCTTTTTATAAAAAGCACTCCTGTATAGATGATCATATGAGAATATGAGGAGCGCTCTTTGTCTGAGCGTTCCCGTGTGGCAGCTTATGGGGGCGCTCTTTTATCGAGTGCTCCCTTATATATGCATACAGGAGTGCTCTTTGTTTGAGCGTTCCCATATGCCGCTATATACAAGAGCGCTCTATTTTTGAGCACTCCCATATGTATTTTTTTAATTATTTAATTTTTTTTCATATATCGTTATAAATGACTAATCCCAATGTCAAAAATCAATTTAGAAACAATATTATTAAACATAAAATTTGTATGTCGAAATTGAAAATAAAACAACTACTTCAATTTCCTAACTAGTCTAATCTCTACCTACCCAAAAAGAAAAAAGAAAATAAGTCCATACACTTTTTGAGAAGAGATTCCTATACTCCAAATTTGAACACCTGAATATAATCTCTATTGTAGTCTTTGAACCGATACATTCCTTAGCATTAACTATGAGTTTCCCACAGTTCTGAGAGTAGTTTGATCTGGTAGAATCTTCTATGAATAGATCCAAGGTCAATGACCGATCAGGTTTTGTAATTATCTGCACATGTGAACTTGTTAACGGGAAGACTCTAAATGATGTAAAACACTTTTACTCTGATGTCTGGAAAATTTAAGCATTCTAATGCATTATTTATTGGGAAGGACCGAAGGAACAATTATAGTGTCAAGTAGCGATTAGTAAAACATCAAAAAATGACTTCATTGCCAAGACTTTTCTCGCTACCTCTCGCATTCATATTTCAAACTATGCACGATATAATGAGTTTTCTTTCAGTTGTCAGATATTAATAAACAAAGACTTTGTAGATGGTCTCTATGTTACCTCGAATAATGCATAGGTTGCTTGACTAAGGTATTGTTGCTCTTATAACTTAAGCATCTCTGCATAAATCAAATAATAAAATATCCTAATGAACTAGCAAGGAATGTCCACACAATAAAATATTGTGTCACCGTGGAAAGAAGGATATAGACAATCTGCAGGGACACACGATTATCCACAACTGTTTGAACATATTTTTACCTCACTTTTACATGTCAAAACTATAAATTAGAACCATATCTTAGTCAACAGAATATTTTTCTGCTAGCATGAGATCGCAAAAAACATACCTTTATGTCTACATTGTGAAACTGGGTATCAACATCATATATATACAAAACCTATGATGAAAAAGAATTCACTCATTAGCTCTTAGCAAAACCATGCACAGATGCTCATCTACTTCGTTAGTGATAGAAGTATCATTCATTTACATTTGAACTTACCCTAAAATCTTAACAACCTCAAAATGATAAAAGAGAGTGTGCTTAGTGATCCACGAGGGATTCAAAGAATTTAGGACTACTTCTGTGCGGCCCAATTCCTAAGGTTCCATTTTTTTCCTTTTGCATAAAGAACCATCATTGGATCACTCTACGGCAAGCAAGAGTTAAATATGTAACATGCCAACTTTTCTTTCACGTGAATATTGATCGCATTAAAAAACAAATAAACAATAATATTTTTTAGAGAACAGATAGAACAATGACAAAAAAATATAAAATGGCTCCAAAGTCCAAAATTCTTGTGCAGAATATATACAAACGTTAAGTGCTTAGCAAGTTGTAGTTTAACATCTTGGAGGTACAAGGTTATATGTATACCAAAAGAACAGACTAAGCATTAGGTAATTATGTTGCTATAAAACTGAAAATAACATTAGAAAACTAAGAAGCGGAATTCATTGAGCAGACATTTAAATTAAAGAACCGGAGCCAAGCTCAATTTGAGCTGAAAGAAACTAAACCAAGTTTCGAGCACAAACAATTATGGTTAAATAAGGGCTACATGGAAATAGATTATACTAAGAGAGCTTCAGAATCATGAAATGTTTAACAAACAAACCTTGGAGAGCACATCTGCCACATCTAAAAATGTGATACAGAATTGTGACATCCGAAAATGCGATGCAGACAATGTGCGAGATCAAAGATTCAGCCTTCAGAAAGAAGACTGATTTAAAGGAGCCGCCACCAAATTTTAAGAAAAAATCTTGAAAAACCTTTAAAAGAAAATGACAAGGATAGTCTGCAAAAACAAGATGGGTTCGAGGGTCAATTATGTGTGAGAAAAATGTTAAGCACTCCACAGTATCCGTTTGTGAGAACGGTTACCTTAAACTTATTGTGCGAAAATCATATGCTTATTTATCTTAATTCCTATTCAATTGTGTATAAAATGCAAATAAATAAAATATTTATTTAATTACAAGGGGATTTGATTTAAAATTAACTTTTGAGCCACGTAGTTCGAGATGAAAGTTGTTGGTGAAATTTTTTTTGAAGAGAAATTAATTAAAAGTAATTCATTATTTTGAAAATAAAATAATTTTTTGAAATTTTAATATGTATGTTTTAAATTTAAAAAAGTAATTTAATTTCAATTATTTTCTCTATTTTTAAATTTTTGAAATAAGGAAAAGGTAAAGATTTTAAAATTATTTTTTTATGTTTTATTATTGAAAATTTAACCACTATACCTGTAAAGCCTTATTGGCTTATATGGTAATACAATTATTCTAAATATCTATGGAGATTTTAAAATCTCACACAATAAAAGAGATTAACAACTTAATTTATTTTACTTAAATTTTTAAGTATTAATAATATTTTTAAGTGTGTATATATTTTTTTAAAGATTCTTAATCATCATACTTGCAAAGCTTTATTAACTTATACAATAATATAATTATCTTAAATATTTATGAAGATTCAAAATCCTCACACAATAAAAAATTAAATAATATATATTTAAAATATATTTTAATGTGTAACTATACACCGTATATTTTTAAATATAAAAATCTTAATTGTTATATTTGCGAAGTTTTATTGATTTACATGGTAAGATGATTATTCTAGAGGCCTATAGATATTCAAAAATCTCACATGACTAAAAGATTTAATGTTTATTATGTAAATACATTAATTTAATTAATTAATTTTATTAAATGTTTATTATTTTATTTACAAAATTTATTTATTTGAGAATCATGATATCTACGAGGATTTATTATCCCATAAAATAATACACTTATTTTAATTCTCTACAATGATTCTCAAAATCTCACATGAGACTTAAATATTTTATTAATTTAAATTATAAAAGAGAGTTAGTTTTAATGATGGGCTTTTAGAATCCATATTAATATATACAAGTTGGATCTTTATACCTACAAAATCTTATGGTTTACACAGTAGATGATTATTTTAAATGCATATGATATTCTTAAAATTTTACACAATAGATAAATCCTAAATAAATACATTCTGTCTCATTATTATTATTAGTCCTATTATTATTATTATTATTATTATTATTATTATTATTATTTTGTTGAATGTCAATTCACGGTTTCAAACAACCTAAGAAGAAATGCTATGCACTTACAAAAAATCTCCCTCTCTCCTCAAATTAAAGAAAAAGCACAACCTCATAAACAGATTTTTGTTTTTTAGAAAAAATATTTAGAAGGTTTCCAATAGTTGAGTTGAGCATGTGATAAGCCATGTATGAAAACAACACTGCTTCAAGTAGATAAAAGGTCACGAAAATTCATTTACAGACAAAGGCTATGCTAATTCGTACTGTGGCTCAACACCATAGATAAAATTTTTGAAATTGAGGTACCATATACTCCGGAAATGAAGATTTGGAAGCTAAAATATATATGCATGTACATATGCGGTGTGGTATATTTTTTTGGTCATTTAATGAAAATGTTCTTCACAATCACGAAAGTCTCAGCAAAAGATGGAAGATCTAAAAAATATTCTTGGTTAATAGACCATAACAAGGGCCTTCCTTTGAAATTTTCTTTCAAACCAGAGTATATGTTTTCATTCATCGAAAAACAATTTGAGATCAAAATAGTCACTTTAACAAAAGAGAATATATTTCCAATCCTTCTGACAAATATGGTTTTTAACTTACATAAATCACGGCAGCAGAATTTCATACGCTTACTCCCAAAAACACAAAACAGAGCCAAATTCCATATCCAAGAATTCTAACAAAATGCAAGCATATAAACGATCAAACAGGCACATGTCCACCTCTTGTTTAGAAATTTCTCATGGTCTCCAACTCTAATCAAAGCTTAGTGATATTTAAACATAAGATTTGTTTGAAAATGAGAAACTGAAATCAAATGTAAAACATTCCAAATCCAAAAGCAAGCAGATTAGGCAACCTGTGCAGTACCTCTTCCTCCTCTTGATATCCCAAATTTGCCTCTCTGCTTCTGCCCGAATCACACTCGATTCCCCCCTCTTTGATTCTGCCTTCATTCTCCTTATCACCTTCTCGGCTCTCTTCAGAAAATTGATCTCAATCCCCAGAAATCTCTCCCTCCAGGCTCTTGATCCTCTCTCTCTCTCTTTCTCTAAAACTCCAAATCCCCTTTTCTCTTCTCCTCTCTGACTCTCCGTCTCCCTTCCACACTCAGTCCCCAGGCTTTATATAGAGTAGAAGGGATGGATGATTACTCACCGCTATTTGCTCCTCCAATCTCACACACTTCAGTCTCAGATCTTTCTCTGCATCGCCATCTCTGTCTTTTGTTTTTTCTTTTCCTTCAGCTGCGTTTTCGTCTCTACCGTGTGTGCGCGTCTGCCTTGTTTGTGTGTGCGCCTGCTCTATGCTTTTGGTTTCTTTTCTCTGTGCTTTTCGTCTGGCCAAATGAGTTTAGGGCTGTAGGTTTCTTGCTCTGCATCTCTTTCTTTTCTTCACTCTTGTGTGTGTCTGCTCTCCTTTGCCTTTTTTTCTTCTGCGTTTTCGTGTGTGCTTAGAGCTGTTCTGTCTTTGCCCGTGTGTGACTACTCTTCTGCGCTGAAGAAGAACCCTTTAGGGCTGTGGTGAAATGCCCACTATATTTATTATTTTTTATGCTTTTTTATATATTAATTAATTTCAAAAATTCGATTAAGGAATTAAAAAAAAATCTGATTTTGGATTAAATAAATATATATTTTTTTAATGAAAAACAACAAGATTTAAGGAGAAGAATTTAAAAATAGTTGACACTCAAAAATTTGATTCCCAAGATTTTCGAATTAATGAGATAATTTTGGAGAGATTTTTCAAAGACTTAAACGAGATTTTTTTCATTATTTTCAAAATTGATTCTGAAAACAAATTAAATTTATTTATCTTCTTATTTATTATTATTTTTATTAAATTTTTTTAAAAATAATCCTCTAAAAGAATTAAATTTCATTTTTTGTATTTTTATATTTTTTTAGTTATTTTAATGAATTAAAAAAATAAAATCCTAAACTATAAAGATTATCTAAGTTAAAATAAAATTAAACTATATTAATTAAAATTTTTTATTTTATTTATATTATAAAAATTTTATTTTTTAATTAATTTTATTATTATTTTGTTAAAAAAATATTCAGTGAAAATGCAGTGTTCACAACATCCTAATCACACAATCACAAGGCTGAAACAGAAAAGGATAACTACAGTACAAAAAAGCTACTGTTACGCTTTGAAAAAGCCCTTCCATAAAAAGCTAGTCAGGAACACAATTTATCTATATATTATCAGTCATAAATTATTATATATTTATATATATACATATATATTATTTATTTATTTAAAAAAACCTTGAGTGGAGCAACGTGCGACGGCCAGAGTACTTCAAGCAACTTAAGTGGCAACGTGCGATGGCCTACGTCCTTCAGTCAGATTCGGCAACGTTGTGCTGGGACAATGAAGAACAAATAGACGGTGAGAATGAATAGATCGACAGCAAAAAACAGATCAACACACGTCGATTGTTTCTTTTGGCGAGGTTGGGTGACGGCGATGACATGCTGTGTCATTCTAGTTCAGTGCCGGCGTCGGGTATAGGGAGTTCTCGTGCTGCATAATTGGGGTTCACTGAGAGAGAGAGGAGCAAAGAAAGAAAATGAAAAATGACCACGCGATGAGAAAATAAATAAGATTGCCAATTTTTTTTATTGACCTTTAAGGGCATCCTTTTAAAGAGCGCTTCGAAATATTACCCTTTAAGAGCACTCTTTTATAAAACGCTCTTAAAGGTTGAAATTTTTTTTATATTTTTTATTTTACTTTTTAGAGCGCTCTTTTAAAGAACGCTCCAAAAGGTTTATTATTTCAAAGCGCTCATTAAAAGAGTATTCCGAAATACTAACATTTTAGGAGCGCTCCTAATGGTTTTAATTTTAAAAAAAATTAATTGTTGCCTTTAGCATCCTCACTATTAAGCTCTATTAATAGAGTGCTACTAAAGACTTCCTTATGGGAGCACTTTTTAGCAAAAGTGCTCTCATAGGTTCCATACTTAAATTTCATAGTACTTTTTCATAAAAGCACTCCAAAAGGTAATTTTTGTAGTAGTGTAGCCATCCAAGCGATAGAGTCTTTATCCATCAACTCCATGTGAACTTGAGGAGATAGATCGTAAGGGATACACTGGTTAAATCCAAACTGGCTTGCCACCAGTTGAGGATGATATGACTTCACAAACACCTTCAAAGTTTTGGAGGATGAACAAGTGTAAGGAAGCCACATCTTCTTGAGTGTAGTGGCCGAGAGGATGGTCTCATCTCTTAGAAGAGTGGTAGGTTTATTTTTCTTCTCCACCAAAAAGTTATACCATATGGGAAGGCAACAGCCTGAAACATTAAAGGCCTTTAGAGACTGCTGCAAGGACCAACTTTGTTGGTAGAAGAATTTTGAATATGTCTATTTCTTCATTCAGCATATGCACGCCCAATAGGTAGGTGAAAGGATGGGAGACGCTTAGATCTTAGGGGAAAGGTTCCCAATAAAGCTTCGAAAAATAGGTAGTGGTCCATGACCTTAGAAACTAAACGGGATCATAAAAATTGCTGAAGTTCCTTTTTTACACAAACTCCCTCATACCATCATAAATACAACAAAGAAACATAATGCCTAGAGCTAGTTAATTGCTTCAAAGAAGGGATTAGGGCACCCTTAAAGGAAATTGCACATGCATTCCTCCTTCTGGGGCTAGGATCTACTGACTCAACAAAATCTAGATAAAAACCAGGTGCTCCATAAGGGTTACAGGCTCATTTACGGACTTCTCTAAGAATAACTCCATGATCTGAGTGTAATGTATGATTCATGCTTCTCAAGGATAGTAAAGAAATTCTCTTCCCTGATAATCGGCAACCCCAAAAATATGAAACTGTTTAAAAGTGTGATGGTCATGGGGCTTTACTCAAAGAAGAAGGCGTTGCAACTGGGAGCCAAGAAGCTCAATAGGGCATCTAACAAATATCAACATCAACTTGTAAAAGATGGATTAGGTCATAAAAGACCCATTTCCTTCCATGGCATTTCAAAGGTTGGTTTCAAGTGCTTAACCCATTTAGTCTAGGCATAAGGAGACTGGGGCCAGTTGCAGAGCTTCCTATAGCTAGATTTAGTGAAGGGTAAGGTCGCTCGAGCCAATATAAGGTTACGAATTGAGGTTAGGGACTACAGGTTCGGCTAGGTAGCTCCTACTACTTTTGACAATCCAGAATCTAGACAAAAGCCTTATGTCACTCTGATTGGCCAGGCAAAAGCTCTAGGGAGAAGCGTTGAAGAAAAAGGGTAAAATGCAATCAGCATTAATCCTTAAAAACACAAGTATTTGACCTAAGGAAAGAATCTTACCAGAAATTGATGCATGGTTGAAATGTTGAAACTTCCTAAGAAAATGAAAGAAATAACATTACACTAAAACTCAAACTAAGAAAAACACGAGTTGGAGACAAAGTACTTACCATAGCAGGTTCTCCTAAAAGGCCGATGGGATTTCGGGTCGTGGCTAGAGATTCAGGTAAGGTCGTTGTAGGAGCATTGGTTGGAACATCATCAAAATTGGTAGTAGTAGAAGAAGAAGCCATTGTTGAACAAGAAGCAAAAGCATCAAAGAGCATATGCTTTAGGGTCAAGAAATGGCAAAATAAACAAGAAAGACTAATAAAAGGAAGGGGGAAATTTATATTGATAAGAAGGTGCATAGAAATGAAACGATGTTTCAATCCCTTTTCAAATGTGCCATGTGGCTTATAGTTACCATCTACTAGCACACGGGGGGCATTCTTTGGGCTAAAATTGAAATGTCATTTACCATGAATATAGCAGAAAATGGGCGAGTAACTGAAAAGTCAATTCGAGTAAGTGATCCAACAATAGGGATGGCCTAGATCATGATGGAATAACTTGACTAAATAAATTTGGGTCTATGAATCCCTTAAGACTTAGAATCTTTATCTAGATTGTTGCCTCATGATAGATCGTGTTCTTAACAAGCCCTAAATCTTGCAAGATTATGGTCGTTATAGTTGGTAGTTAACCCATACACATTGCAAATAGGAAGATCATGCCATGAATCCTGCAGGCTGTACCTATTAAATCCCCAATACTTCATGAACCAGCTCCAAGCTCCGTGGGAGTAATTGTCTCAAATAAACGAGTATAAAAGAAAGAGAAGGTCACAGAGAGAACCACCGAAAAATAATCAATCACTAAAGCCCATTGCACTTTTAATTCAAATAGTTTTTAGCATCATCTTTAGCTTTGTAATTTTTACTACTTTGTAGTTTGCATATTCTATTAATCAAACACTTGTTATTCTAATTCGTTTATATCTTTACATCCAGATAAACTATAGTGAGTTTGGAACTCTTTATTAATATTTGAAACTTAGCATCTCAAGCATGCCTAATTAAATAAAACATATAATGCCTTGGGGACATGAGTTGCAAGCAGCTTTCTTTTGTTTCCTTAGTCTTGACATTGTCAATAAATGCCTTGGTGAATGAGCCAATTTTATTTTGGCTCCTATGCTCTAGAACCTAAATGATGATGAATCAGCTACTCAAACAAATGAATAAAGGTGGTTGCCTGTTGTAATTCGTGAAACATAAAACTCTTCTATGAATATTGTAAGATGGTTACTTGGCAGAGGAGAAAACATATTTGAAAGCGGTAAACCTGGAAGAGTCTTTTTGTTAGCTGATAATTACTTACTTTTGGAACAAGTGGTACTTGCCATGAAGACCAAAGGTGGGGATGAAGTCTTTTATTTTTTACACCGAGCTCGAGAGCTGTATAGAAGTAAACTGCAACAGAATGTTGTGGTCGATCCGATGCTTCTGATGATTGGTTGTCTGGTTCAATGAATTATTACAAGGGTAAAGTTGTTGGTTCTGTACCAGATGAACTCAAGGAAGGCTTGATTCATTTACTGGCTCCTCCCAGCATCAATGCTTACGGCTCTGCCTTCATCCTTTACTTCTCTTATTCCCCTGCGACAATCAAATGCATTGATGGGTGTCCGCCAAAGCTTCATCCTCTTTGGCTTTTTTTTTTTAAAATCAATTTTGATTTGTTTACTTGTTTTGAAATGTGGATCTAAATTTTCTTTTATTTGGAATGTTAATTGTGGTTGTGGATCTGATATATATTTTTATTTGTGAAGTTTAAAATTAAAATTAACAATTGAGAATAATGCCTACGATAATAATACGAACAAAATAAAAAACGGATACATTAAGGTTTAGTTTTGAGGGAGTGGGGTTGGATCAGGATTGGATCTGAGGAGGTGATAAATGAATGCTCCAACCATGGCTCCAACTATTGGACCCGCAATGTAAACCCAAATTCCCTTGTAAACGCTCTTCACTATTGCCGGCGCTATACTCCTTGCTGGGTTCATCGATGCTCCCGATACTGGCCTACGTAGCCAAACACAAATATGCTAGTTATTAGGTAATATCATCCGACTACAACAAAGATTACTTTCTCTTGAGATATAGAGGGTTCAGAATCGAATCCTCAGACACTCGTGCAAAACACAGAAGTACATTTCACTCCTATAAAATATTTCTTTTAATATTTTCTATAATAGTAATAATCATTAGGGAGAATTTGAATAAAGGACCTTTGACCATACTTAATTACATTCAAAACCCTTAAATTTTTAAAATTTTACTGTAGTCCAGAGGTACTGATTTGATATTAAATTTTTTTTAAAAAAATGACAAAATTACCCTTTATTTAAATTAATATCAGGACTTCTTTATTTCACTTGTTAATTGCCTTACTTCACTTGTTCATTTACTTATCAAATATTATTAATTGCTTTACTTTACTTTTTTATTTTTCTAGAATGAAATCAAGTGAATGCCTAGCAATGAATAAGTAAAGTAAGGTAATGAATAAGTGAAATAGGGAAATTAATAATAATCCGTAAGTAAATGAATAATATACAGTATACTAAATAATAAGTTGTCTTAAGATGATTTAAACACTTAAAATGAAAACAAATTAAATAGGACAATTAACAACATTCTATAAGTAAACGAACGAGTGAAGTAGGACAATTAATAAGTAAAGTAGGGGAGTTCTGATATTACTTTAAAGGAGGAGCAATTTTGTCATTTTAGTATCTTTGGAATGCAGTGAAATTTAGGGGCTTTGATGTAAATAAGTTTAGTCAAGGGTCCTTTATTGAAATTCTCCCAAATCATTATTACTGCTTTTATACAATAATAGACGTTGAGAGCATGCATCTAAAGTAATTTACCCGGCAATAAAAACATTCAACATGATTGTCATTCCAACAGCAACTCCTTCGAACCCACCTTTCTGCAAGAGAAATATGGAACAAACAATGAATTGAGGAGAGCAAGGCAAGAGAAGGCATGAAGTAGGGCAAGGTTTTGATAGATACAAACCGCTCTGGGATCAGTATTAACCCCACAGATGACAAACACGAGGAGAGAGGTGATGATGATTTCAACACCAAATGACTGCAGGTGAGACCCAATGGGCAGGGTTCCAAAATAAGCTTGTGGCGTAACATCAAAGAGTGCCACCAAGGTGAGGCTAGCAAGAAGAGCCCCCACAAACTGAGCCACGACATATAATGTAGCCTGCGTAAATTATATTGATCAAGATGGACGTGAATAAGAATGCAGAAGTCGCAAGGGAATGAACAACATGAATGAAGCAGAAACAACACAGGTATATATACCTGCTTCCAACAGGGGAAGAGGCGGAAGAGGGTGAGGGCAATGGTAACAGCAGGATTGAAATGAGCACCAGAGACATGAGAAAGAGCATAAATCAAAGCGGACACTGTCAATCCCCATGTCACTGCAATCCCTGGGAATGTCACTGATCCGTATATTTTCTCTACTGTCAACACCCCACATCCAGCGAATATTAGGAAGTACGTCCCCATCAGTTCTGCAATCACCTGTTCAACCTCCTTGCCGTTACTTTTAATTGTTATTAATTGATATAATATATACTGTTACTTATCTATTTCTTAAATATCTTACTCACTTTTTGTAATAAGCTTTTTACGGCTGGTGACCAACCTCCACTGCTGTTGCTGCCGCCATTGGAGGTCGTCACTCCTTCTTCCAACTTCCATGACTCCATTCTGCTCTCAATTAACTTCACTCTCTGATCTCCGCCCCCCACTCTTTCATTGATATGAATTTATATATAAAATACAAAATAGTACAAAATGACGAGAAAAATTGAACATAGAGAAGAATTTGTAAATACCAGTGGATTTGTTCTGGATATTGCAGGTAACTTACTGGCCACTTTTTGTGATACTTCAATAATCACCTTTTTTTTTCGCAATAAAAGAAATATACATATATAACAGTAGGTTCTCTTTAACTAATAATGCAGATATGGCTAGATGCCCTTTATTTTCAAAAGTAACTCTAATTCAAATTGTCCAGACTACTATGGGCATTTCGATCATTTGATTAATTAGTTTAGTCATTTATCTATTTCTCAACAAAATGCTTAGTGTGTATTTGATTTTTAATTTACGTTTAGCAAAAATCCAATTTGAAGGATTTAATAATTTGTTAGATTTGGTAAAAGTATATATATGTGAATATGCTTTTGAGAATTACCTAGATAAGCATTTAATCTTTGTTATTATTATTTTATATTATATAAGCCAGGCTAACTGCATATATTGTTATAACTGTAAGATTATTTTACTAGATATATGGCATCAACGGTTAAATATTAATAAATAATGTCGGGGAAAAAATAAATAATGAATTGAATAAAAGAAGAATATCCGATAAATATTTATTCAGTCTTGATCTTGATGGCAAATGATTTTATGAAAAAATTATTCTCCTTTTTTGGTAGAGCATCAATATGTGAATCAATGATATCTATTTTTTATTCTGATTTATTCCCGTATGAATTTATATTAATCAACGGAAATAAAAGAAAACATTTTAATGGTTGGAGCTTGGAGAAAATAGGGTGATAATGAACTGAACTGAAATGATATTATATATATTTATCTGAAAAATTGAACGGATAACTACAAATTTAAATGCATATTTTTTCTACTTTAAAAGGCGGTGTTTAATTTAAGAAGAGAGAAATGAATGGAAGGGGGTCTCTTGTAAGAATTGAGAGAAGTTCTAGAGGGTATCATCACTAAAAAAAAATTAAACACACACAAGAGTGTTTGGCTCCTCCCCATAAGAGGTAATGTGCCACTCTTATCCATTAATTCAATGTAAAAAGTACTCATTTCATACTTATTCAATCCTTAAAACTATCATATCTCAAGAATTAAAATATCCATTCAAAGAGCTAAGTTATTTAAGTAACCTCAAATAAGACAAATCAAAGAGTTTTATTTTTTGTATATTTTCAAAAAAAATTGAAAACACAAAGCAAAACAAAACAAAACAAAATATTTATGTCTTTCTTCCATAATTAAATCATGCATTGTCCTCAATGTATGCCTAGACTCATGATATAATAAGGTAAGATCAATATGAATGTATGCATGACAAAAGTGCAAGTGCAGATTTTTGTTTTTAAATACAAAATGCACAAAACTAAAATGAAACAAATAAACCAAACCAAATAAATTCTAACTTTTTTGACTAGGTTGATCTCATCCACACTTGAACCATACCCAATCATCAAATAAATTAAACAAAGCAAGATAAAAGTTTAAGGTTAGAAAGTTTTTTTGATATGTTTAAATAACCAGTGGCAGAGCTAGGACCTTTAGTTAGGGGATGCAGAGTAATTTAATAAAAAATTAATATTTTTTAAAAAATAGTAATAATTATGCTAGGATTAAAATTATAATAGTATAAATAAATTTATCATCATTTTTCATTTTTAAAAAATATATTGAATAAGTTGAAATGATATTTTATTATAAACATGCTCTTCATATCTTATTTAAATTATTAAAATATTATATATTTAATAAGTTTTTAAAGCTAAATATTTTTTATTTAGTTTAAAAGGAGGAAATATTAAAATATGGGGTGTCAAATTGTAAACTTTACATGCTCCACTTATAATTTTCTAAAGTGAGGGGGTGCTTTTGCACCCCTCACCCCAACGTCTGCCACTGCAAATAAGTCCATATCAACGTTCTTTTGTAGATGCTCTAGAGTAAATGTTAAAATATGTCAAGTTCATACGATATGTTATCTAAAAAAAAATTTAAGAGTTTGAAATAGTTGTTGAGTTATATGTGCATGAAAGTTCTTGCTTTAAATTGTTAATTGTTGATATTTCACTAACGTATTTTTTGGGTTTAGGCTTTCATATCGACAACGGTTTATTGGCTCTTGGGAATGTAATAAATGCCTTGGGGGACGAAAAGTGGCAAAAAGAAGGTCGTCATGCTCCATGTCGGGATGGCAAATTAACCTGCCTATTGCAGGTATATACAGCCTTCGTTAAAATATAAAACACATTTTTAATTAAATTTTATTTTTTAATAAAATAATTATTTATCTTTAAAATAATTTTATCTTTTTATTTATTTTTATTTAATAGGTGTTTCACTCAAAAATAAATATAAATAATATATTCAATAAGGGGCACTTTTAAAAAAAATTAATTTTACCTTGAAAGATTAAAAATATCTTATATTTTTTAATATTTAACTTCTCAAAGAATGTCTTACTTCTTTTAGTAGAGCGAGTACTATATATGTCTAAAATTAATTGATACTTGTAGATAAATTTCTTTCAAAACTTTTCCTTGCTTATCAAGGATGTGTTCCTTTTTATCTGGTGAAATAATTTTAGAAATAATAGCAAGATATATAAATGAAATTTATTTATTACCTGTTTATTCATCTGTAAAGATTATGGGCCAACTGCTTTTATTTATTGCCTATTTATTGCGTGTGTCGGGTTTCTCCCTCCCCTATTCTTCACCGTGAACTTTTCCTCCTCTCCTCCCTCTGTTTGAGCTGCCGTAGCTTGGAGCATCAAGTCCTTCTTTCCCCTCTCCCTCCATTTTTGGCATCACCAGGTTCTTTTTCATGTGCTCTGCTGTGGCTGATTTGCTATAAGTAATTCTGATTTTTTCCTCTTGTCTGATTCGTGTGTGTTTTTTAAATGGTGGAGATTGTGATTTGTCATTGTTGTTCTTCTGCTGTATGTGTTCAAATAGAGAAGGAAGGGATTGAGCAAGCTGAAATTTTCAGACTAACAAGCAAAAGAGGATGGTGTGGACTTGAATTTTATTTGAGATTAAATTGATTCCTAGGGGAATATGGGTTTTAATATATGTATGTATATAATAAATCTATATATTGATGCTGAGAATTATTAGACAAGTGATTATGGGTCAAGAAATTCCATTGAATGGTTTGAAAATGATTTGACAATAGGCTTAAAAGGAAATTTTAACTCAATGGAGCAAGTACTTATTGCTAAAATAATATAGAGAGTTATTAAGGCATAAATGGAAGTGAATTAGAGAACTTTGAGTTATTTAAATTGCCTTTCATTATATAAATGTTGAAAGGGAAATTGTTTGATTTGAACAAGGGCTATTAAAATTTCTTTATAATTTTTTTTCAGGATTAAGAGAGAGAGAAATTTGAAAGGAATTTTAAGAAATAAAATTAAAGAATTTTGGAAAAGAGATTTGATTGAAAATTCAAGGATCATGTTTGTTTGTTCTTATAGTAGCCTTGAGATATGCATAAAGTGTTTGATGAAAGGTTGAAAAAAAAGATGTTGAGGCAAGTAAAATAAGACATAGTAAAAGTTGTCTATTGTTGATAAGAAGACTTGAAACTTTGAGTATCATCTATCTAGGTATTCTAGGGGTTTATTAATTAAACTCAACATGTAATTTTATTGTGAATGGTGACAGATTGAAAATTTTCTTTTTTATTTTTCTAAATTATCTTGAAGATTTGGATTTGCAAAATGTATAAAAGAAATAACAATAATATCACTTGAAGGTTAGGGAATAAAGAAGCAGACAATATTATAAAAGCAACTAATTAGGAGTAATTTGTGTACTTGGAAATATCTCATATAAGTGAATAGTATTCCAAATAACTTATTAGTAAGTTTATTTTCTTCACAATAATGTTTAAGTACATTCATGACTATTTATATCGTTATATTTTAAATTTTTTTATCAACTATCATGAATAAAATGTTTCCATTGTACAAAGTTTTATAAGAAGAGTTAGAAATATTTTGCACTCGAGTATTTACCATTATTTGATATATTGTCAATATTTGATTTTATAGTTTAAGGAATGATTTATTATTATGATTCATGCATGCTTGATTTAAAGTGTGGGATCGAATTAAAATGCTAGTTGCTAAAAGCAGTTCTGTTAGCCCTTAGCATGTCATGAGATACCTAGCTAGTAGTGTGTTAGTAGCAGGTGCTAGCCCTGTGAACACATCAACGCACGTGGAACGGAGGGATGAATATTTGTGAGCATTGTACTAAGCTTGTTTTGAGGCTTCGAGTTGTGCTTGACTGGTTACTTACTCTTGTAGATTGTGTGTCCACAACTGTTTGTTACTTACCCTCGTGGACTATGTGTCAATGCTTGTTACCTATTCTAATAAAGTTCTGCTAAAGGATATTTTAAAATTAACTTTTTTAAATGAATCTTGTTAGACTAGTTGATTTTCTTGAGTGGTTTTCTTTGTAATGAGAGAGTTGCATTTTTTAATTGTTTAATATGAGATTGATAGTTTAGAAAGTGAAATTTGACTGTTGCATTATCATCATATGATGATGTTTTCACACTAAATGCTTAAATGAAAATATTCAGTTTGAGTTATACACTATTTCTTTTCTAAATGAGTATTTTAGTTAAACTTTTGCTCATTGTAGTTATATTTCTTTCTTTTAATCAATTTTAATTTTATTTAGGGATGCTGTTCACTGAAAAATATTTTTCTTCAGATAATAGCTAGACCTATATCATCTATTGATCATTAGGAGCTTTGTCGCTGAACTAAAGTAGAAGTTTTTATTTGGACAATATTAGCTTTATCTAAATGTGAGCTTAAGTATTATTCCATAGTCTACTTCATGTGTTCTTTATTGATTATAGATAGAATCTTAAGTTGTTGCATACGTTGGTTGTTTGTTGTTAAGGAGCGAAGCGCCTTGTTGCTAAATTGTTATAAATTTGTTGTTGTAGAAATTTTTGGAATGCCTTGTAGAATTTTTAAAAGAGTATATGATTCTTTTGGTGTAGCAAAAGGCATAGTAAGAATTTCTAATCTTATTATTAACGAGTTTAAAGTATTAAATTAGAAATTTCTTGAACTAAGACTTATAGGATATAGATTTTATACATATATCCTATGCCAGGCACACCTTATTTTTAGGTGTGACACCTATAAGAGCGCTTTTATAAAAAGTGCTCTTATATCCATAGACCTACGGGAGCATATATCTGAACCTATGGGCATATGGAGTACTCTTTGTCTGAGCACTCTCGTATGTAGGGACATAAGGGAGTGCTCTTTCAAAGAGACCTCCTACATGGTAGCTTGTGGGAGTGCTCTTTTGTAGAGCACCATCGTATGTATGCATACAAGAGCGTTCTTTTCCTGAGTGCTACTGTGTGCCCTTTTATATGGGAACGCTCTATTTTTTGAGTGCTCAAGATATGTTGTTTTTATCTTTTTATTATTTAAATTTTTAAAACTTTTTCCTATATCTTTATAAATGACTAATCCCAAAATCAAAAATCAATCCAGACACAATGTTATTAAACATAAAAAGTTGTAGACAATGAAAGAACTTGAAACTAAAACAACTACTTCAATTTTCCAACTGGTCTAATCTCTAGCTAGTCTAACAAATGAAACTATTAGTATTTTTCTAACAACAAAAGCTAGTTACTTATCACAAACACTCAATTTAATATTCTAAACACTTCTAAATTATATCTTCTATTTGCTCATTGTAAAATAGGAGGATCTTGCTCCTGTAAAATACTACATGAGAAATGAAAGAAACATATAAGTAATTAAAATTATGTTAATTTAATTTCAAAACACTTGGCTTACATTCTTAGGAATGATCAACTCTTATTGTATGATTGCTTCTCTCATAAACTTCATCACATAGTATTCACATTCCCAACCTTGTATCTATATAGGTACTATAAAAAAATAAAAGATGTCATTATTCAAATATGATTAAACAAATTTTAACTTAATTACTCACACTTTAGGGATGAAATTATATATATAATTCTCATTTGCTGGCACAAATCCTACAAAGTCTCCCCTATAACTTAAACGTTTAAAAATTTTCTACAAATTCTACATCAATCTAGAACAACATATTTGCAATAATAAACTTAAAATATCAATCAAATAACCATTTAGATGCATACAACTTGTTTTATTAAGAAAATAATACAAACTTTTATTCTTTTCCATGTATAAAAATCAATAGGATTGGGTTTTTGTTTGCCATCACGCGTTACCACAAGCGTATGGGTTGTCACAAGTGTAAAGAGTTTTCTAAAGTTATCGTTCCCATGAGGATTTAGGCAAAAGAGAGTTAAACATTCACTATTGAGCTTTAGATTAGGTTGAGCAAAATCAAGAGTACATTTGGGTAAAAGTAATGAAAATTAGATTAATAAGTGTTTTAAAACAATTAAAATTTGTTGAAACCTTGACTTCAAGAGGTGAGGATCTAGGATTATCTCTACCCTTTGTATTTTATAAAACTTAAATTAATTCCTCTCAAATAGATTTTTAATGAAAATATGTGTTAGTATAAGATTTTGATTTACTTGAAAAGACTTTTTCAAGTCAAAATCAAGTATATTTGCAAATACTAAAATTTTGCAATCTGTTAAAAATATAACTAGTAAAAATAATTTTTAAGTTTCAATCTTAATGAGACTATAAAGGGTTAATAAAATATCTATATTTTACTAACAAAACAACCCATTTATCTTTGTAAATTTCAAGTCAAACACTATTTCATCCAAGTTCTACACCTACATTAGCTCTCTCAAGTACAATTCAAGTGAACAAAATAATCTAAATGGTGATCAAGCATTTAGAAGAATTAAGCATAGGATAAAATAAACATAAATATATCATTAACTACCAAAAGAGAGGAATATTCAAGTCTTAATCTAAAAAAATGTTTGAAATAATCCTAGAGCCAGAGAACTAGTTATTTGTGTTTAGAAAAGAGCCACAAATGACAAAAATGTATAGCATCCATATTAGAAACAAAGAGAGAAAGGGGAAGAGAAGTAGAAATGCTGAAGAAAATCTACTTGAATCTCTTCAAATCTTCAATCCTTGGCCAAATCTCCCTCAAGAACATAAAACCTAGTAGAACAAGCCTCAAAAGACCTCTGGAAGTTGCAAGTCTCCCTTCAAAGTGTAAGAATTTTGCATATGTAACCCTAGCTGCAAGTCTAATTCCAAAATGCATAGTTTCAGTAAAAGGCTTTTGGCTATGGCCAATTCTTCCTTGGTTGCAGCCAAAACCTCTCAACCAAGACTTTGGCTGCAACCAATTCTTCCTCAGTTATGACCAAAACACATAAGCGGTATTCTGTTTTTGGCTTTCAGTTGAGGTTGAAGGTTTGTCGGTTGAGGCCGAAAGTGCTTGGGCTAAGATTTAATTCTTCACATTATATTATCTTTTTCTTGATGTAATAACTTCATAACTCCTTCTTTCCTTCTTAAATAATGCTCCAACAACCTAATAAGGCAAGAAATTTTGTGAATTCCAAGATTAATTATACCAAGATAAAAAATTGTGCATAATTTACACCAAGATTTTGTCATTTAAACCCAAGTATAAGATATGCACATTTTTCTATTATATATACCAAAAGTATTCACAATTTCATTAAAAAGTATATGAAATTGTAGGAAAATGTACTGAGATGGCATAAATTTCTATAAGGGAAGACCTTTACCATCTTGATAACATGCTACTGCCTTACAAGAATTAAGCATACCAAGAAAAAATTCTTCCTCTAATTGTTATAATAAACATGCATAAAGAATATAGAATAGAAACTTATTGATCAAAAAATATTCTCATAGATTTGTAGTTCTTAACCTCACTATCCTTTAATGAGTCAAGATAATAAATCGTACGAAGGATTGAATTGATACAAACAAGCATCCAATATTTCCTAAAAAGATAAAATATTTCACTAACTCCAATATCAACTGGATTTAAAGATAAATAATAATACAAACTCACATTAGATTTTGAGGAGCTAAAAAAAAACATGTTTCTCTTGACTTTGGCCTTGTATGCATCGATAATTTTTTAAGAATGATAATCAACATTATAATTACTTGTGTTGTGAGGGCTATGTCACACCCCAAAAATTAGGTGGGACTGGCATAGGATATGGGCACAAAACTCACTTCCTTTAAGCCGTGATCAGAGAAACTCTAAAGTTAATACATTAAACACACTAATAGGATAATTAAAAATGATTACATTATTAAATTAGATATTAAATTTTAAAAGAAATGTGAGGATCCTACCTGTAGTCTATGTGGAGCACCTAAGGCCAGGTTCTAACGTAAGTATAAAGTTCAAATTTTCATCAAACTAGGATTTGACTAAAACAATTTTTTTGCTTCCATTCAGCAATAAAACTTCTCAGTGGGTGCCTTGAGTTACAAGTTCTGCTATACCATTTGAGACCCAAATATTTTTTTCAGTGAATAACATCCCAACAATAAGTAATTGGACATGAATAAAAGTAAAGTTTGAAACAATCACGCAATTTAAAAAGGCAACGGTTTTCATAAAAATTTAATAAACTTCGAAAGTAAAAGGATTCTATAAAATTTTAAATAAAATATTTAACTATTAAAATATCATATGAAATATTATTGTCACTTGATTGTAAAGAAGCAAATAAATAATTATAAATAATTTACTACTTAAAGCCAATGGGATGTACAATCATCAAATTCATATTACGAGGACTAATCAGAATAGTTAACAAACGTGGACACAGTCCACGAAAGTAAATAACTAAACACGGCTCTTGCCATGAAGACAAACGTGGACACACAGTCCACAAGGGTCAGTAACCAAATGCAGCTAAAGCCACGAAACAAACGTGAGTACTATGCTCACGAATAACCATCCCTCCGTTCCACATGCGTTGGCCATCGCACGGGACTAGCACCTCCTATAAACACCCTGCTAGGTAGGAGTACCATGGCGCACCAAGGGCTAATGGAACTACCGTTAGCAACTAGTGTTCTGTATAAAGTCCCTTTTTTTAAAATCATTTTCAAACATGCGAGAAAATCATCACTTTTGAGATACAGTTCTCATTCTCAAAATCAAACTCGCATGAATTGTTTTCCGTGGCAATCCAATAATTTTTCAAAATGAAATTCCATAATTGAAATCCAAGCTTGTATTTATTGAGTAACTGACATTTCAAATTTGATAAAGCTAATTTCACAAATAAAGTAATTTTCATCAATAAAATCTCCAATAATCACGTTATTACTATTAGCATGATTTATAGAAAAATGTAATATTTCTTAAAACTTAAAAATGAAGAAATTTAATTAACAAAGTATCCACTAATTAGCATAATTATTATTAAAATAATCAATGTGAAAAAATAAATTTTAATAAGAAAAATTAATTGATAAATTAGTTGGAACGCTATCCACTTACCTGAAATTGCTAGAATTCAAGGATTCACCTTTCCATATCAATTGAATTTCTCCTCCTCCAAATATCCTATAAATTAAAATTAGAATTTTTTTAAATAACTATCTATAATTTCAATTATTTCCTCCCAACATCTCTACTATCAAAATGTTGCTATAGTAAATTTGAAATTTTAAGAGAAATCTTTGCACATAAAATCCTTCAAAAGCCATAGCTCAACACTGCATTAAAATACTATCTTCTCTTAATATTTTTTTTTGTTATACCAACCATTTATCATTTTCAACCCATGTCTTTCTCTTATATTCTATTTCCCAAAATTCTCTAATGTATAAACAAATAAGTAAATCAACTTCCTAACTCCAATCCCTTCATTGAATAAATCAATCTTAACTTAAGAAAATTAAAGTATCATCTTTAACATTTCACATGACAGCAATGAACCAGAATTTCAACTTCAATTTAATTTCTATCCTTCTCATATAGTCACGACAGCAGCAACCAAAAAGGAGAAATTAGATCCTCAATCATCAATTCAGTCATTCACGCACAAAAACTATGAGAAATAAGTGGGCTCAAGACTTCTTTACCTTCATTAATATCGGAATACACAAGGAGGAAGTAATGACAGCTGGTGCAGGAGAAGAGTGTCATCTAACAAAAATAAAAATTTAACAACATTTATTCACTAAATCCTTTACTCAAGTATTATTACAAACACCTTGAGAGCATTACTCAAATTTTAGTTCACAGTAAACCTTTTCATATTAACTTTCTTATCAACATTTAACTTAACATCTCAATAAAATTAATAAAGTATCAGCCAATTGAAATTAGCTATTAATTCCTCAAAAGATTCACGGTAGTAACAAGAAATAAAAATAGAGGTGGAATCTTTAATCAAAAGAGGAGAAACAAGAAGCTTACCATACGCATGTGCAATGGCCAGAACTGAGGAGAAAGAGAGGTTTCGGGTGACACACATACGCACGCTAACACTAAACAAGGGAAGAGTAGAGGAGGACGACAGAGGAGGATGATTCGGTGACTCAATCCTCCACAACAGTTGATGACGTAGAAGAAGAGAAGAGTAGCAGGCAGCAACGGCAGCAACAAGAATAGTCAACAGTGAGGTACAGAGAAGCAATCAACTCAGTAAAGGGAAGGAAATTTTTGGACGCTCCATCTCTCTCTCCCCCCTTCACATGCTCTGTTTTTTTTTAAATGGTAGAGGGATAAGAACAAAGGGTAAGTCGGTGACTAAAGGCACACACAACAATGAGAGATCACCCGAAGCTTCGAGGGGTACATGGGGAGACAGAAATGGTGAACCAGATTGAGAGTCGAAGGATCTAATTTTTTTTGTTTTTCTTGACATGTGCGTATGACCGAGAGAAGAAGAAATATGAACATTAAGGAAATTGAGAATATTACAAGAAAAGGCACAAAAAAATTACAAAAAAGGATACTAATGTTTTTTTTATAATTTAAAACAAAAATGAAACCATATTGTTTTTTGTTGATAAATTCAAACTTGTGACCTTCAAGTGAGCAACCAACACACATTTCATCAAGCCACCACTCACCATGTTCTATAAAACTAAAACAATTAAATAAAATATAAATTAGAAGAGAAAATTTGTTTAATTTAAAATTTGTGGTCATTACATGTATAGCAGAATTCAAACTTTAGACCTTAAAAAAAATTACTAGCAGGAGTTCTAATAATCAACCACTCTCCACTTGCTGTAATACTAATTTAAAATTTAGGATCATTACAGGCTAGTAAATGAAAATTTCTTCATCATTAAGTTTGCCACCACAAAAGTATAATATAAATACCTAAAATAAAAAATAGAAATAATCACTAATATTAAATAAATACAACAAAAAATAATAAAATTTAGAAAGTACCTTATGTATAAACTATTTTGTGTGGTTTGTAGTCAATCCTTAGCCAAAATCTCGTTAATATTTTCAGCTGCTAATTTTTCACTAATTACTTCATTGTAAATCTCCTTTTCAAATTCTATTTCATTGATTTTATTTTTAAATGTTGTCTACATAATCGCTTCAAGTGCATTTTGATGAGAATATTTTAGCTAAGCTAATTCTGTGCCAGTCTTCCCTTTTATGGTTATAGAGGTAGATCTTTTCGATGAATTTCCTTTCAACAGCTATCTTTTCAATTTGATTGGCTTCTTTACTATTTCATTAGATTTTGAGGACTACAAAACATAAAATTAATTGGTAAAGTCAAAATTAAATATGAATGGTTTTAAAGAACCATCAATTATCATACCTATAACTTAATAAGCTTTGTAGGCCAAGCCACATAAGTGCTAAATGTGTCAAAAATCATGAATATGTCCTCATCTTCTATTTACACTAGCAACTCAACATCATTTTCTATTGGGATAGTTATAGTCACCTTTAAATAATTAGCGGGTAACGGTTTGGTGTGTATAGTACTATTATCATTATACACAGATCTGAGTACCATAACATGACAACACAGTGATTCTAACCATAATTGACATTGTAGCTCACCCTAAAAATTAATAAATTAATGTTTTAAGAAAATGTGAAATAATTTGTGAATAAAAATAAATAATATAAAGCGAAATTATAACTTTAGGAAAATCTTTCTTAGTATGGAATGAGCAGCTATCATTATTGTTGGATCTAGCTTGTGGCACATTTACTAGCCCAATCATTTTGCTCTAATCTCTTTTTCATGTGATCTTGAAATTTTTTCCCATTCTGGTGCCTCTATGTCTGCCATCCTTGCATTAAAGTCATCTTTGATAAAAAATTTGGACTGAAGTCCAAAGTAGGTGCCCTAAGAGGCATTGAATCCAATTCCTTTAATGCAACTAGAGACTTCTGGGGCTCCCAATGCCGTATTAAGGATATTCATATATTCATCATATCATCATGTGATAATACTTCCTATTGAACAAATTGTAAACTAGTTATTAAGTAAATAATGTGAATAAAATAATACACTAAAGTAATCAAACAATCAAATCATACAACACAATACATTTAAACTAAATAAATCAATTCATCCAAATAAAAATTTAGTTGCATAATGAACCTAAATTATATCAATCAATTGTAATTTAACAATAATCTACCCTAAAAGTAAAACCTACCAAAGAAAAAGCAAAATATTTCATAAATAAAATAAAAAATTTCAAATATTTTTCTTTACAATATTAACCATCCATTCATCATAATTTACTCCATTTAACTTTAAGATAGACTAAGATAAGATAATTTCAATAATGAAATTAACAACTTCAAATTCTTCATAATTCCAACATAAATAATTTCAATCACAAATTATCTATATATTTTATATCAAAATTATTCCAAAGTCAATGCAAGGATTTATTATAACATTAATTATTAAAAAATACCTTTAATAGCTTTTTCTGGTGCGCTTCACCACGACGGATGGTGGCTTTTCCTTAGTAGAGCAACGATTAGCAGTTCTTCAAGTTGAGATGTAATGGCAACACAAAGATTGAATCGACAATGCCGGTGATGCGGATATGTAATTTCAAAATGCAAATATGCAATTTCAAAGATTCAAACGACACACAAATAGAGAACAGATGACTACGGATGATTAGCAATAAACTAGACAATGATGGTGCACGGATGAAGGCATGGGCACATGGATGACAATTTAGACACACGAATGATAGCTTGAGAGAGAGGAAGAACTAAAACTGATCCAAAACTAAAATTGATAATAGGGTAGGTGTTGGCTATTTTGATAAAAAAAAACTCTAGCCTTTTAGAGCCCTCTTTAAAAGAGCCAAAAGGCTAAAACTTCATGAACACTCACTGTGTGAATGATCTAGAAGGCTTATGCCTTTTAAAGCATTCTTCAAAGCCTTAAAGAGTGCTTGTAACATTCTTAAAATTTAAACCTGATTAATTGAGCCTGACTAGAATAATTAAGTTTATTAGTGAGATGTATGGTCAGAGAGGTCTAATGGGCATGTTTGTTTGTAATTTCGATCTAAAATATGAGTCCGAAGTGAAGTCGGGTCTATTAATGGTTATTTAAGAGTTTAATGAAGCTAATGTGAGTTAGGGAATGCTAAGAAACCCTATAGGTATCCTTGTATATGAAGAGATTGAATCTTAGAAGTGAAGAAGTGTTTGTGTTAATAGTGAAAATTATCCAAAAAGGGGTATTGATAAATTATATTGTGATTAATTACAGAGTGAGAATATTTGGCACCATTCAAGCTTTATGAAAGTTTTGGGAGTGAGTATTTAAGGGGTGAAACCTTTGACTTCTCAAAGGTTTGAGGTAATCGAGGGAATTCTTTCTTGTGCTTTTCTATGTTCATTGATTTATTAAGTTATACTTGATAATTGATATTTGTAAAATTGAATGAAATGCAAGTGTGATATGAATTACTTGAAAAATCCCACTATAATGAATTTGTAATGTTTAATCACATGGTATATGCAAAAATTCTATGAAACATTATTAGTAGAGTGTTATGATATGATTTATTTGGAGTTCAATGATATGAGTTGATAGGGAGTTCAATGACTATGTGCTAAGTGAAGTTCAATAACTTGATGTGTGAATGTTTTAATGAAATAGAAATTATAAAGTTTAATTAAGTGATATTTGTGGACTTTAATAACATGTACAGTTGAAAATTTCAAAGACTATGTAAATGACAAGTTTAATGATTTGATTATGTGGTAATAATGTGATTTTCATGTATGAGATTTTTATAATGATGATGTTATGCATGCTTGACGTGAAGAAATTACATGCCTTTAAATATTGCATTACTATGCATCGCATGAACTTGAGAAGTGGGAGTTCGCTTAGAAAGAGGAGTAGAGAATTAAATCCATGTGGTAAGGCTTCCATTTGAGCTTGATGGCTTGCCTGGATTGTTTATATTATTGTCTTACTTGTTCTACAAAGGATTGTCCTACTGGTTCAATAAGGGCCTTAAACCTAGTTATTTATCCACAAGTTTAACGAGGAAACTAATCTAGGGACAATGACATCCCATAGTGTGAGAAATGGAAAAAATCATGACTCACAAATGAGATGGAAAACCTTGGTCGAGTGACCTTTCCTGTGTGTTTTGGCTAGGGTAGTCTTAGTTTATAGACGATCCTAATGTGCTACAGCCGACAATTTTGTGTCAGAGGAATAAGGAAGATATAAGGGAGGTGTAATCATATATAGTGATAAAAGGGTACATGGTTGTCTATATTGTGATCCTAATGAAACAAATCTTATGACTAGTCCTATTTTCTATATGAAATTGCATTACTCAATCATTAACTCATGAACGTGTGTTACTATAAATGAGACTATTGAATTATACTATTGAACATGTTAAATGATTTGAAATTGAATATCATTGCCACTTGCATTTAAATTAATTGACACGCATTAATATAAGTGAGATGTACCTTAATTACTTAATATTATAGGAACTAACTCAAGGGGACAAGATAGAGGAAAACAGCTTGAGGTATATGATTAATATCATATTAGTAGGCCTCCTTTACTTGTTGAAGTATGCATATGTATATTTTTACATGATATTGCCAACTAGTGATAATTCATGTTGTGACGTACTTGCACTAAGTATTTTATTAAACTATATAGTGTATTTTAGGCCTTAGGGTGTATGTGTAATTGATTGTGAGACCTAGAACAAGGCCAAAATACTAGTGCAAGTAAGAGTTATGTATGACATTTGAATTATGATGATTAATGATGAAATGTGAGATTAGAGCTACCCCTTCAGTTTTTTAAATTAAAAGGCTGAGCAATAAAAATGTGTTTAATGAGTATTGATAGTGATATGATGGATTGCATAGGTCTATTTTAGTCCATTGAATGCAGTCTAAGTGGTGTTGGTAGTTTTTGGCTTATGGTAAGAGTTTTGGGCACTTATGTCATGTCTAATCGTGATAAAGAGTGAATTTTGAAATGAGTGATCAAGAGAAATAATTTGAGTTTGAAACTAAAGCAATTAGCTAGAGTTAGGAGAAAGCTCTTTGTAGACATCTAGATCATGTCAATCGGAAGGAGAAATGAGGCATATTGAAAGTTTCCCAATTGTTGACAAATTATAGCAAAATCTACTGTCAAAAGCGTGCAATACACCACGGTGCATTATGCCTGAGCTACAGCATATGACATAAAGGCTCATGAGCCATGGCGTAGGTGTGACGAGTCTTAGCGCATGCCTCTTTTCCTGCATTATTTCACTGTTTTCCAATTTTTAGCAAATGCACCGATTTCTTTTGAGATCCCATGCTTTTGCATACTAATTGAACTTTGTTTTTTCACTTGTGAAGAATTTTGGGATGTTTTTAAATTATTGAAAATTTGGGATCCCATTTGTTGGAATTTGACAAACTTGTCATTCTTACTTTGAGATAATCTTGTAATTACTTGAGGTTTAGAGTTAATTGGTGAATGGTGAGGGAGATTTTACAGTGCTTCTAAAGGCTTGAACATTTTTTTTAATTTTTTTTATTTTTTCATTTCATAGTGCTCCAAAAGACTTGAAGTACAGGAGTACTTGTTTTAAAAATTACTTTAGTACATTCCACAATGACTTATTAGAGCCTTTTTTTTAACGCTCTAAAAGACCTACTCTAAAAAATGTATTTTGTAGTAATGGGGGAGAAATCTTTACATAGGAAAATTATCATATAAATTGTCTTCTATACAAAATTGTGTTATACTAATCCAAGTTAATGTTCTCTTGCAAGTTAACTAGCACTTGTTGAAGGAAGAAGTGACCTTTATGAAGACATCTTCTATACATGAAATAGTAAGGGCTGCCATTGGGTGATCATACCCAAATTCTTCTTCAGCTTCACTTAAAAGCTCTTGAATTAAAGGTTCATTCAAGTAAGATATAGGGACAACAAAAGTCTCCATTTCCTGTCCTACATACATTGCTAGATGACCATTTGACACTTCACCAAATTTTGAAGAAATTTGTTGTCTAGCAAATGAAGTCCTCCTAATTCCAAGTAGCTGAAAACCTATTGTTTTTTTTCTTTTGTGTGTTTAAGAGAATAAGAAGGAAGTGTTTGAATAATATTGATGCTTAAGTGTATTCTGTGGGAGATATGTGTTGCTTGCATCTTGAAAAAATACAACTATTTATATGGATAGATGAATGGTGATGGTGGGAGAAAGGTTATGTGGTGGGGAATAATTATTGGAAACAAGGTTTTATAGAGATTACATGTTGTCTTAGAAAGTTTTTTCCAAAAAACCAACAAGTTAGGATAAGTTGAAGGAAGAGAGGACTCCAATATCTATTAACGTGCTTAAGATACATGCTCTTAGTAGGATTGATGAAGAAAAAGGAACCTTAAGAAGTGTCTCAAGCATGTCTTGAGATATCAACTATAAAATTCTTCATACAGACATTAAGCTTTCAATTATTCAAGCATATCTCAATAGGAATGGACTACAACTCATTTAGCAAACTCTTTACCACTCATATCCCAAACAAGTAGGTATTCAAGTCCTCTCTAAAACACATCCATGTGAACTGTAAGGACCTTTTCTTCCACCAGCTAACCACTACTATCACAAATAACCTCTCACCTACTAATTATTGTGGGATCACAAATCAACTCTTCTATATATACAAACAAGCATTTCATAAGAAACCACTAGTACAAAATATAATTTTAACTACATATTTTTCACCACAGTTTATAGGAAAACTGTGGTAAAATAAGGTAAAGTGGCAAAAATGTAAATAAGGTAAAAAATGTAAGATTTATGGCCACAGACATACAATCCACCTGTCGCTGTAAATGATTTGACAAGCCATTAAACAAATAATGTAATTAAAATAAATCATTAATTCAAATTTTAAATTTACATTATTAAGAAATATATATATATATATTTAAATTTAAATTATTAAGAAATATATATATATATATATATATTTAACGTGTCTCAGTTTAGAATTCAGACATATAAATTTTAGTTATTTTCAAAACAAAGATTATTTTCATTTTTATAAATATTTTATCATAAATATATAAATAAATTTAATTTTTCTAATTTCAGAGATAATTAATATGCCTGAAATCATAAACCTACGGCGACAGGCGTTCTTAATGCCTGTCGCCGTAAGTATGTCTGATTTCAGGCATATTAATTATGCCTGAAATCAAGCAAATTTACGACGACAGGTGTGATAAATGCTTGTCGCCGATGTCTGATTCAGGCATTAAATATGCCTCAATTCCGTAAAAATAGTAATTAATTAATAATTAAAAATTTTACATAAATTTTTTTAATTATTTAAATTTTTAATATGCCTGAATCCAGACATATTAAATGTTTTTGAATTTAGACATATTAAATTTAAACTATTAATAAAATTAGGATTATTTTAATTTTTATAAATATTTATTTATTATATATATATATATATATAAATTAAATATGTCTGATTTCAGGCATATTTATTATGCTTGAAATTAGGCAAACTTACTGTGACAGACGTGATAAATGCTTGTCGCTGATGTCTGATTCAGGCATTAAATATGCCTCAATTCAGTAAAAATAATAATTAATTAATAATTAAAAATTTTACATAAATTTTTTTAATTATTTAAATTTTTAATATGCCTAAATCCAGACATATTAAATTTAAACTATTAATAAAATTAAGATTATTTTAATTTTTATAAATATTTATTTATTATATATATATAAATTAAATATGTCTGATTTCAGGCATAAATATGCCTGAAATCAGGCAAACTTACAGTGACAGGCATGATAAATGCCTGTCGCTGTATGTCTGATTCAGGCATTAAATATGCCTCAATTCCATAAACAATAATAATTAATTAATAATTAAAAATTTTACATTAATTTTTTTTAATTATTTAAATCTTTAATATGCCTGAATCCAGACATATTAAATGTGTTTGAATTCAGACATATTAAATTTAAACTATTAATAAAATTAGAATTATTTTAATTTTTATAAATATTTATTCATTATATATATATAAAAATTAAATATTTCTAATTTCAGGCATATTGATTATGCCTGAAATCAGGCAAACTTACGGCGACAGGCGTGATAAATGCCTATCGCCGTAAGTCCATTATTACATACGGCGACAGGCATTAATGATGCCTATCGCTGTATGTGTTTAATAAATTCATTTTCACTCGCCCTTAGCTTCCTCACTCGCCCTCAGCTCCCAAAATGTCCACCGTAGCTTTCATTCCCATAGCTCCCTCAGCCGCCGCAGCTCCAGCCCCCATTCCTTTAGCTTCCTTGTCCATCGCAGCTCACCTCCTTTTCCCCCAGCTCCCTCATTCGCTATCAGCTCATCTGCCCATAGCTCCAACTCCAGCTCATCTCTCGGCGCCCATAGCTCCGCCGCCTCCTGCTGTCTCCTTCACCTGCTGTCTCCTCTGACACCAGCTAAAGGTTTTCCCCTCCTTTTTTTTTACAGTTTATTATTTTTTTTTGCAATTTATGTCATTTTTTAGCTTAATTTTCATCCTTTTTTCCAGTTTATTTTTTTTGCAATTTATTTTTTTTTGCAATTTATGTCATTTTTTTAGCTTAATTTTCATCCTTTTTTGTAATTTTTTTATTTTTTGCAATTTATTATTTTTTTTGAAATTTATGTCATTTTTTTAGCTTAATTTTCATCCTTTTGCCTGAAATTTTTCATTTTTTATTTTGAAACTTGATTTTTATTTTTCTAATTATAATTATGCATATTTTTTTAATTTTAATTTTGTTAAATTTAATTATAATCCATCATGCCTTGAGTTTAATTAGTTTAAATTTTGTTTTAAATCTTGGAGAATCTCTATATATTGAGTTGTTGTGCAAGCAATTTTTTTTAAATTACAAAATGTAAATTATTTGGGTTATACATTATTATTATTTTTTAATTGTGTGGATACTTGATTAGTAGATGATATCATGCATTGCATTTAATTAGTTAAAATTGGTGATTTATTGAAAATTAATAGGCTTAATTGGAGGGTTTAGTGCCCAGAAAATTTTAATTTATAAGTCATTATGCTGCCAATTTTTTTAAAATTTCAAATCATAAATTATTTCTTGATATTTTAATTTGGTAATGATGAACCATAGTTGGATAGATTCTTTGTAGACAAGTGACGAATATGAGAGAGGGGTAGATCAATTTTTGAAATTTGCAAAGAATAATGCTCCTAATGATAAAGGACTATTCTATTGTCCTTGTGTTAAATGTTTGAATGGGTTGCGACGAAGTCTTGTTGAGATTAAAGATCACCTAATTTGTTTTGGATTCTATAAAGCATACACACAGTGGGTGTTGCATGGTGAATCTAGAAAATGTAGTGTGCCACAAAAGGTGGATGATGATATGAATTATTTTGGTGATCAAATAGAGGATATGCTATGTGATATTGGCATTGAAGCTGTTGAGAAGGTGCACAAATATAAAAGGTGTATAACCATGCAACTATAGTGCACCAACTGATACAACATAACCAAGTAAAGTCGCAGTTGAAGAGGTTATGTGATACCAATGCTCCTGTGTTATTCCCTACTGAGGAGGTGCAAATAGTAGGACAAGCTGAGCATAATTTTATTATTTGGTTGAAAAGGCTAGCCCGACAGGTTATCGATAAGGTATGAAAAGTTATAATTTTTATATTTTTTAATTAACATTATAGGTATTTCTAATTTTCATTATATATTAATTATAGGAACTCCTACAGTCAAAAGAATTTATGGGTCATAATCCCTAACCGGTGCAAGATTATTTAAAACAGTTGGCTTCGATAGTGGTTGATGTGAATAAATTTTTTGATGAAATAAAAGTAAGTGAAATGATTGTTGGGAAGCCTATTACTTTCAGAGTCACCAGAAAAGACATTAATGATCTCATTATTTTTGACTGGTCAGACTTAGCAATAATTCAAGTGTTTATTATATAAGTGTTCATTTTTATTTCTAGATTAATATTTAATATTTTTATTTTCTTGCTAACATATTTTTTATTATCAAAGGTACCTCCATAAGATATGCACCGAACTCGGTGTCGATTATAATTATGGGTTCTTGTCTCCACTTTTAACCGTACTCGGCAAAGTGAATCAAAGAGCTTCTTATATTGGAAAGACGATGTGTAGGCAAAAGAAGAGGTGCTGGTTTTTACCAATTATTGAAAGGTATTAAATTTTAAATTCATCCCTCAATTTAATAAAAATTTACTTAATGATGGGATATTAATATAAATTAATATGTTGTAGTCATCATTGGATGCTTCCTGTCATTTGCCTGTATGAAAATACTATATACTGGTTTTGTTCGCTACGAAGGGAAATAAGCAATGACATGAAGTCTTTGATTGAATTGTAAGTCTTCAAATAATTCTATTTTGTGTTATTAATAACATATATTTAATATTTTCTAAGTGTGTATATTTGGTAAATAGATCATTAGCAACATATTAGAAATCAGCAGGAATAGTTGACAAGAAAAAAAAATGAAATTAAGTGGGTGCAAATGCAAGTAAGTATTTTAAATTTATTCTCTTATTGGAATGAAGATTATATTATTGATTTAATAAATTTTATTATTTTTATTATCTTTATAGTGTCCTCAACAACCAGGAAGTGTAGAGTGTGGTTATTATGTAATGATTTTCATGTATGAAATCATCACTCAAGGTATTATTCACTCATTTGATCAGGTAATAATTTTCTAATAATGATTTATATTATGAAATTTATCATATACTTGAATTATTATTTATATATATTGTTATTAAAATTGTAGTACTTTCAAAATTTAGAGCCATATTCTAAGCGAGAGTTGAGACATATATGAAATCTTTGGTCTCGTTTTTTCTTAGAATTAACAGGGTTATAGTAGAAACGTTTTAAATATATGTATTAAAAATGGAGATTTTAGTTGAAATGTTTGTAATATATATATTTGTATTGGCCTCTAGAGTTGCTATTTATGTATTAATGCATGTTTTGTAAAAGTAAGGGATGTATATAATTATAAGTGATTCTATAAAAAAAAACATAGCATTTACGACCACAGTTATAGTTGTAACTGTGGTAAAAAATAAATCTATGGCGACAGTTGTAACCACAACTGTCGCCGAAGATACACCGCTCAACCATCTTTCGCCACAGGTCCAAGAGAGACCTGTGGCGAAAGATGATATCTTTTACCACAGGTGAAGGTTGGACTTATGGTGAAAGAAACCATCTTTTACCACAAGTGTCTCTGGGACCTGTGGCGAAAGATGATATCTTACGCCACAGGTCTGAAATACACTTGTGGTGAAAGAGGCTATTTTTTGCCACAGGTCTCAGCTTCACCTGTGGCGAAAAATAGCATTTTTTGTCACAGTTACATTATACCTGTCGCAAAAAATATACATTTATTACCACACTATTTTCTACCACAGAGCGTCTTCTGTAGCCAAAAATACATTTTAACTGTGGCGAAAAATGCTTTTTGTACTAGTGAACGCATCTCAACAACTCCATCCTCAAGTATCAGAATTTGAGCACTTTCTTATCCTCTTGAGCATAAGAAAATGGGTTTTCATTTACCTGGGATGCGAAGGGCTTCTTTAAAATCAAGTGAAGTACCAAAGGGATATCTTGCCGTCTACATTGGAGAGGAAATGAAGAGATTGGTGATCCCTATATCTTACTTGAATCAGCCTTCATTTCAAGAGTTATTAAACCAAGCTGAGGAAGAGTATGGATTTGATCATCCAATGGGTGCGCTCACTATTTCTTGCACAGAAGATGTCTTCCTCAGTGTTACATCTTCTTTCAATAGGTGTTAGCTTGCAAAGAAGAGATTGACTGTAGTTTCACAATTTTGTAATTGGAGCAATTTTGATCCTTTTGCTCTTTGTAAAGTTTTTGTTCTTACTTTTCTTCCCCTACTTGGGAAGTGAAAAATTTTGTATCAACAAGAAATTGATGAGTTGAAATATTTTTATTTTTTTTAAATCAATTATCAATATCAAAGGTATTAACTTTTTAGTTTATAAGTGACTATGAGTTGAGTTTTTATGATCTTGCACGCTGTAAAATTGAGAACAAATATTATATTCTTTAATCGAGTGTTTCAAGTCCAGATTTTGCTATCTTCAAGGGTATCAACATACGAAACACGATTTTCTAGTTTCCACTTTTATCTTTTACTTCCTTAGTCCCATTTCTATCTGATTCAAATGGTGATTATGAATATTTCCGCGACTCATTATAATATGTGAACTCAGTTCAATAGTTGGTAAGAGTACTAAGAACTAAATTGAACTTGGTCCACTTTGTTTCTTGGGTTAAAAGGGAATTTTGCTCTTAAACTATAGATCTTGGCGTATCTTGGTATTTAGTAGTAATTTAGATAACTTAATGAGTATTATTTCTAATAGAACACCCTCTTTGTTATTTTTTAGTTGTCTTTCTATAATTTTTTGAGATTTTTTTGTCAATTAACTATCAAAGTTAATTTTTGTTAACAATAAGGACTACATTATAATGTTTTCAACTATTAAAGAAAAGCATTACATAAAAAAAAGAAAGATCTTAGCCACTCATAAACCTATAGTTTAAAGGCAAAATTGCCCTCTAATCTTTGTTTCTTTATATATTTCAGTGCTTTGTCACCACTTATAGTTGATAATCTAGTTTTGAGTTAAAAATATGACAAATGTCGAAGCAAAAATTTAAAAGTTTAAATAGTTACTCAACCCTTGTAAGCTTTTAGCTAGATTTCATAATAAAATTATGGTCCATATATTTTGTTTCTGGTATCAACATTAACAGTACCACATTATATTTTATAGCATAACATCAATCAAATCTTTTATATGAGTTGGCATGATAGCTGTGTGCACTATCCTTAGCATCTTGTGGTCTTTGAAAAGTATCTATAAGACAACATCATGTGAACTCTCATGGCCATTTTCTATTGATTGAGTTCACATATATTTTCGTCAATTGAGATAATACCATTTTCTCTAAGACAAGAACATATATAGATGATGTTTACTTGTTAGTCTTATCTGTGCTTTTCTGGCATCTTCTCTATGAACTCTGTGGCCTTCCATTCATTCCACTAAATTGGTTCCCATCTTGACAATTATTACTTAATTGAAATTATAAAATAATAGAATTCCCACGAAATTCAGAATTATATATTTGTTATCAAATAAATAATTTTCAATCTTCTTATTTAGGAGTTTCCCAAGTTTAATTTGCATGCACACTATAGATACGTTTTTGTTTCCCTCAGAGTAAATCTTCATTAGAGAATTTACGTCAATAACGAGCATAACTTTTCATTCTCAATCTTGCCAAAAGAAAACAAATGTTGGTAAGAGGCCTGAACTTAAAGATCAATGCCATCGATAGTCATAGTTGTTTGAAAACACGTGAAAATTATACATTGATAAATTTCTCACTGAGGCAAACATTTTACACTTCACAAGTAGGAGAAGAAAAGAGAGGGTGAAATCTTTCCATAGCAAAATTATAATCTAAATTGCCTTCTATACAAAATTGTGTTAGACTAATCCAAATAAGTTAGTGCTCCCTCTGCAAGCTAGCACCCATTGAAGGAAGAAATGACTTTTATGAAGATAGCTTATATACAAGGAATAGTGAGAGCTCCCATTGGATGATCATACCCGAATTCTTCAATAATGACCCAAAATTTTAAATTAAATTTTCTTCCAATTGATATTTTATTTAAATTATTTTTATAACAAGTAGAGAGTGATAGTTGAAGTGAAACTTATTTAAGTAACTTCTTTGAAGATTCACTGTTTGAATTTGTTGAGCAAAAATTTGGTTTTATTTTATTTTAAATTATAGAAAGATTTTGTGTCCTTTCTTGTAATTTTCCAAGTGCCTTTCTCGTAATTTTCCCAAAATATTCTTAGTGCAAATTTTGTTGGGAACATATCAATCAAAGACTAATGGAGAAAATTTTTATCAGTCAATAACTACTTATTGTCAAAACTCAAATGGATACATGTCGATTTGAGTTAGCCTTTTATCAACAAGTATCCATTTAGGTTTTAATAACAACTTGTTTTAAATTAATAATAGTCCATTCGTACTTTTTTCCATTCAAATTTTGATAACATTTAGTCTTTAATTGATATAAATTTCCTCCAGTTCCATTTTTTCCCCATTCCCTAGAGTGAAATAGAGCATTGTGTTTATCTTATTTCCTCCCTTCTCTTCACTGACATGACCTCCTTTAATTCCTCACCGTTAACCAATTTCTTTAAACCTCATCGTTGGTAAGTTCATGGCTGTTTGATAGCAGCATAAGCACTCTATTCACCTCTATGGCATCTCGACAGTCCTCCACTCTCCTTTGCTTTGTGCGTCTGAAGACCTGGAAGGGAGGCTGAGCTTTGCCTCTTCTTCTTTGCGTTTAGAATCTGTGAGTGGTGTTTAACTCTTTTCTTTGCTGTCATGTTTCTATAGATGGTGTGTTGGAGATGTGAGAGTTCTTCCTCTATCATCATCCCTATCTCTTCTCAACTCTGTGGTTGATAGTGGTGTGTGTTCACAAGCTCGATCTTCATATCTTCCTCTTTTCTCAGCTGTAGAAATTGCGAAAGTGTATGTGGTTAGCTCAATATCTCCTCTTCCTCTAGCTGAGGAGTGTTCTTCATTTTCTAATTTTTGTTGTCAAAAATTCTATCTCTTTTTTTTTTGTTACTACTGTGAGTTACTTGAGAATGGAGGAGTTGAATTGGTCAATGCTGTGCATATTTTTATTGTGATGCTAAGTTGAATGTTGATGATAAACTTTATGTGGGAAGTTGATTAAATGGCTAGATGATTATTGTGAGTTGAAATTGGATGCCTTAAGATGCTTGTGAAAATGCTTGAATGAAAAATTTAGGAGCTATTTTGGATAATATTGGATGCTGTTCTATTAATGCTAAGCTAAAGATAGATGAAAAAAAATTAAATGTTGAAAGTTGTTGCATTTGCTTGAATGTTTGCCTCGTGATTTATTTATTAGTGATTGTTCTCATAGTTCTTGTAAATTTGCTTGAAAGTTTCATTAGTGAAAATTATATTGTTAAATTTTACTGTAGAGCCAAGAAGAATTGTATATGCAAATTGAGAAAATATATGTCTTCATATATTGTAAAGTTAACCTACCTAATGGAACACTTGGAGGGAAATTATTAGACTAAATAATAATTAAAATTTTGTTAAGCTTGAAATAAGAGTTATGTTAATGGTTCTGGTTGAATGTTGCCTACTATTGTTAACTACTTGATAGAAGCTATTGAAGGGTTTAGTGAGAATTTAAAGGGGTTAATGAGAAATTCAAATGATATTATCAAAGATTTTAAATGTTAATTTAGCTTTATTTATTATAAGAAGGAAAATTCATAATGACAGAGGATTGTTGGATTATTTGTTATATTAAATTAGGGCATCATTTGAGAAAGTAAGAAATTTAGGGAGTCTAACTATAAGATTTTTGAAAACTCAGATGAGTGAATAATGTCCCAAATAATTTCTTGCAAAGAATGATAGAGACATCCCAAAAGGATTAATTAACTGAAGTTAGGTTTCAAGTACCAAATTTTAGGAATTTGCAACTCAATCTCTTAATTTTGTAACTCCATTATGATGAACTTGCAACTTGTATTCCAACTTTTAATAAAAAAAATTATTTTTTTAATTCTTCAACCATGTTAAAATTTGAAAAATAAGTTATAAATTCATTACAACGCAATTGCAAAATTGAAATATTGAGTTGTAAATTTTTAAGTTTGACAATTGGGACCTAACTTGAATTAATTGGTCTTTTTGAAACCTCTTTGTCATTCTCCCTTATTTATTTAAATTTTTATAGTATTTCTTTATAAGTTGTATAAATATTCTTGTTAATTTATTTTTATGATTTATACAATTTTTCTCACTTACCTCACTTTTATATTAATTGGCTTATTACGGAATCTGCTTTATTTTCATTAAGAATTATGCTATTGTTAAGGAATATTTAAATTTGATGCATTATTATCTGATTATTTATTTTAAAGATTTCTATTCTTTAAATTTTATAATTTATATTACAATTATTAATATGATGATTTGTGCATGAGAAAATTGAAAAGAAAATTTGATAGTTGAAAATTTTATTTTGAAAAGAATAGTTTTTAATAAATGTTTCAGCTCCATGCACGCTCGATTTAATTAGGAAAACTAAGTTCATAACATTTGATGCTAATGGCAGTTTTGTTATCCCTTAGTGCTCCATGGTGCACCTAGCTAGCAGAGTGCTTCAGAGGTGCTAACCCCATGCGATAGCTAATGCATGTGGAATGGAGGAATGATTATTTATGAGTATAGTACACATGCTTGTTTTTCGTAGGCTTTGTGCTCATGCTTGTTTTCATGGCTTTGAGCTATGCTTATCAATTTCTTAGCCTCATGGACTATGTGTCTATGCTTGTTGATTATTACCCTCATGGACTTTATGTCTATGCTTGTTAATTATTCTGATAAAGTCCTATTAAAAAGTGAATTTTTGGAAATTTTTTATTTTAAAATTTATTCTATTAAACAAATTATTGTTTGATCGTATATGATTTTATATGGTAAATTATATAACCTATTTGTTTAAAATAAAGATTGTAGTTTGAAATGTTGAACTTGATTTCTCCATTATCTGTTATTGAACACACACACACTTGATTTATGTATTTGAATATGATTGTTTTAAGAAAATGAGTTTTAATATGTTAATGTTTAATTTTCTTATTGGATTCATAAATGTTCTCTTTCTTCATTTTATAATATCAATTGGGATGCTGTTCACCAAAAAATTTTCTTTGGTTTCAAATATTGAAGTTAACCCTACGCCTTTTGCTGATCATTAAAGGGCTCTATTGCTTTTTTGGAACAATGGAAGCACACGATAGTCATTTTGTTGATGAAAATATGTATTGTATTATATAAATTGTAACTTAATACTACACGTATATCGTAGTTAGGTCCTAAACTTATTTTATTATTGTGAAATCTACTGGTGTGGAGCTAAACTCCTTTCTAATTTGGCTGATAAGTTTTGCTATTGTAGAAATTTTGAAAGATCCTAATTACAGTGGAGGCTTTGCCAAATTTTTTATAGAATGTTTAAAGTTTTACCAACTTTATTATTATATATATCTATATATTATAGATTTATTTTTTGTCTAGTAAGAATTATTTATCGATATTTTTTCTTAATATCATGTTGATTAAGGCTTATGAAATGTGAGTTTATCTTATATTCTATGCCGGTCATACCTTTAATACTGGGGTGTGATATCTTCTTCAGCTTCACTTAAAAGCTCTTGAAATGAAGGTTGATTCAAGTAAGATATAGGGATCACAAACCTCTTCATGTCCTCTCCTACATACACTGATAGATGACCCTTTGGCACCTCACCAAATTTTGAAGAAGTCTGTTGTTAGCAAATGAAGTCCTCCTAATTCTAAGTAACCAAAAACCCGTTGTCTTTTTTTGTGTCTTTAAGAGAATAAGAAGGAAATGTTTGAATAATATTGATGCTTGAGAGTATTTTGTGAAAGATATGTGCTGCTTTCTTCTTGAAAGCATACAAGTATTAGTATATATAGATGAATGGTGATGGTGGAAGGAAGGTTATATGTGGTGGGGAATAATTATTGGAAATAAGGTCATATAGAGATCACATGGTATTGTCTTAGAAGGTCTTTTTCAAAAAACCAACAAGTCAGGATAAGCAGAAGGAATAAAGGACTCCAAAATCTTTTTGCTTGAGATATATGATTGAGCAAGTTAGTTAAGAAGTGTAGTAGTGGGACATGGATGAGAGGGATCACATGATATTGTCTTACGTCTTTCTCAAATATCAAGAAGGATCATTGAAAGTTCTTTAGGCATAATGTCTATCAAAAGGCTTTTATAGATGTCAGTTTCATTTATTGATGTGCTTAAGATATATGCCGTCGGTAGGATTGAAGAAGAACAAAGGAATCTTAAGAGGTTTCTCAAACATGTCTTGAGATGTCGACTAGAAAATTTTTCACATTGACATTAAGCTTTTAATTATGCAAGCATATCTTAGGAATAGACTACAACTTATTTAGCTAAGTCTTTATCACTCATATCCCAAACAAATTGGTATCCAAGTCCTCTCTAAGACACACCCACATGAACTGTAAGAGCGTTTGTCTTCCACTTGCCAGGCAATATCACAAATAATCTCTCACCCACCAATTATTGGAGGAACACAAATCCACTCTTCTATATATACAAGCAAGCATTTCATAAGAAACGTATCTCCATAACCTCATCCTTAAGCATCAGAATTTGAGCACTTTTTTATCCTCTTAAGCACAAGAAAATGGGTTTTCATTTACCTGGGGTTAGAAGGGCTTCTTCAAAATCAAGTGAAGCGCCGAAGGGATATCTTGCCATCTGCATTGGAGAGAAAATGAAGAGGTTTGTGATCCTTATATCTTACTTGAATCAGCCTCCGTTTCAAGCGTTATTAAGCCAAGCTAAGGAAGAGTATGGATATGATCATCTAATGGGTGTGCTCACTATTCCTTACACAGAAGATGTCTTCATCAGTGTTACATCTTGTTTTAATAGGTGTTAGCTAACGATGAAGAGATTGATTATAAGTTGGTCAAACACAATTTTGTAATTATTGGAGCAATCTAGATCATTTTTCTCTTTGTAAAGACTTTTTCTTCTTATTTTTCTTCCCCTACTTGGGAAATTGAAAATTTTGTATCTGAATGAGAAATTGATAAATAGAAATTTTCACTTTATCTCAATCAATTATTAATATCAAAGGCATTAACCTTTCTAGTTTAGGTGATCGATGAGTTTAGTTTTTATTATCTTGTAGTAAAATCGAGGGGGAAAATATTATATTATTTAATGGAGCATTTCAAGTCCAGATTTTGCCAGCTCCAAGGGTATCAACATATATAGGAAACACAAGTTTAAGGCTTCCACTTTGTCTTTTACTGCATCGATCAGTCCGAGTTCTATAAGATTCAAATGGTGATTTTGAAGAATTTTTTTTAGGAAAAAAAATGCTTTTTCTTATACCCCAAATGATGTTGGAAGATTGTCAAATTGAAGAGATACATGTCTCCTTGAAAAAAAAAAAACATGTTCATATAAATTAAGAAATTTTTATAAAGGCTTATATGTGGAGCTATAATATTAAAAGTCACCAAGATCATGTCTCTCTAATTCATAAAGAAACCTTTGGATGATTATGAAACTAAAAGTTGTGGTAACTACCACTTGGTAAAAGGAAATATTATTTTTAAAAAACATAACATATTAAAAAATGTTAGTCTTTAGTTTAAAGCACCACTTCGAATCATCACTTTATTTTGTTTGGATACCCAGCCCTCACTACCACTTATTTCTATTATCCAAATATCTAGACCCATTGTCTTAGCTAGAGTCTTAAGAGTGTCATATACTCAAGAGTTTTCATCATATCCCAAAGGAATTCACCAAGAACTCAATTTGCGTATGAAGATAATATGTGGAAGCAAATTAAGTTATAAGGAAAGTGCTGCCCACGTCTTAAAGATGTTATGCACAACTTTTTTCATCTCTTTTTCTTCAATTCTTCATAGAATCATTCCCCCCAACAAATGATTTTATATTTCCTGGGAAAAAATCTATTGAAATTTTAATTTCAACTCAATAATTATATTTCATAAAGAAGATGTAACATCATTTGTGTTACCATATGTTCAATGATATGATTCAATTTAGAAAAATATGTGAACACAATTCGACAGTCGGTTAGACTAGGAACACATATAATTAAACCTTCTTGATCCACTTTGTATCCACTGAATTAATAATCAAGCTTCGAGTGTCATGACAAATATCAAAATAACATTTTGTTTTTGGTATCAACAGTACGATATGGAACGAATTGTCACATATAATGCATCCATCAATCTTACTCTCTTATATGAGTTGGCTTGATAATTTTATGAATTTTATGTTAACATCTTGATCCTTGAAAGTACCTCTAAGACACAATATCATGTGACCTCTTATTGTCATTGTCCCTTTGTATATTGAAGCTTAACCTGAGTTCTATTTTTTTCCCCCGTTTTTAGGAGCCTTTAAATATGGTATTAATTTGATGATAATGCAGAGATACCATTCGGCATTCCATTATATTACACATTAGTTGATTATCATAACTCATAATTTTCATTGGGAAAATAATGTCATACTAAATATATATATGTGTATATGTACATGTATATAAGAAAAGGAAAAAATGATGCTGGCTTCATCTTGCTATATACTGAGTTGAAATAATAAAAGTGAATCGAAATATTTATATCATAGAAAGCCATAATATTTCTTCCTTTGTTTGCAATAAAAAGAATGAATTTTCAAATAAACATAAACCACAGTTGAATGCATTAAAGATTCAAAATTGATTAAGAATATCTCATTCAAGTAAACAATTTCCCGCTTCTCAAGCTGGGAAAGAAAAAGAAAATGCAACTCTTTATAAAAGTCAAAGTATCTAAATTGCTTCCTTTTAGAAAACTGTGTAATGAACTAATCTAAGTTAGTTTTGTATTGGCATGATAATTACCATCCATTGAAGAAAGAAGTGACATGTGGAAAGTTCTCTTCCATGCAAGGAATAGTGAGGGCACCTATTAGATGATCATATCCAAATTCTTCTTTTTCTTCACTACTACAGAAAGATATATAATTGACGCCCTATAATTGACGTTTATTTAAAAAAATGACAAATAAAAAAGGCGGAGAATACTTGACGGTTTCTACGAAACAAGCGTCAAATATCTAAGTAAATACTTGACGGTTATTTAAAGATAACCATCAAGTATATATATTTGACGTTTTTTATAAATAACCGTCATATAAAGCAAAAATTTACACGTCGGTCTTCAATAAACAAACGTCAAATTAATAGTAGAAAAAAAAATTAAATTTTTTCACATACTTGACGCTTGTTTTGAAATAACCGTCAAGTTTGTCTGCCATATACTTGACGGTTGTTTTAAAACAAGCGTTAAATATGTAATACTTGACGGTTATTATGAAATAACCGTCAAGTATTGTCATTTAAATTCTCTCCAGATTTTTTTTTCGCTCTTCATTTCTGCAAATCCTTGTCTTCAGAAACAAACCCAGAGCCACCGAAACTTTTTTGTCACTCTAACTGCCAAAAAACACGTTTTCGGTCTCGATTCTTGAGGGGTTTTTGATTCTCGACCTCCATAAGTCTCGTGGGCACTCGTTCGTTGGGATTCTCGGTCTCTATCACTCTGCATCAGACTCTCGTCTCTGTTTTCTGCACAGTCGGTGTTCCCTCTTCTTGTTGAGGTAGGTTCTTGCTTTCCCAATCATTAATCTTCATTTTGAATGTATGGGTTGTTGATTTTGATTTTCATACATAATAAATAATTTTTGTGTTATTTATTTTGATCTGCATTGTTGTTCTTCTCAGTGAGTATTTGAAGTTTTGAGTTTTTGGGTACTTAATTATTGAATTAAGGGATCATCCAATTTTTTATTGATATGAGGAGATTCATTAAGGATATGAAAATAGTATACCACCTAATTACCTTGTTTTTAATATTTTTGATATTTTAAATTGATATTTATATAGTGTTTGATGTGGTTTAATATGATTTTAATTAAAATTGAGTTTCTTATTAATGTTGTTATTATTGTTATTGGATCATATATAGTCTTATTATGGATAACTTGATTTTTTTAAAGGCATAAAGACCTGGTAATACTCATTTTAAGCCGTTATATATACTATCAATTTTTTTAAATTATTCTTGAATATAACTTTATGTGTTTGTTGTTGTGGATGTTGTTGTTGTTGTCATTTAGATTAATAGGAAGAGGGGATAAGGCCCGAGAAACTCTCTTTTTTAAGTTGTTATGCTGTCGAAATTATTTCAATAGCTAGCATTAAAATATAATTATTAGTTTTAAACAAGATTAAAGAGGGAATGTGCAAACATGTGGTTAGTGACTTATTGACTAATTGATCTTTGTATCTAATTCTCCCACTATCCAGGATAGTCAAAGTCACTAATCATATTTCCCTCTTAATCTTTCTAGGAATTATGAATAAGGAATGGATGTCTGTCAATCATCTATCTAAGGAATATTGGATAGGGTGGCAAATTTTGTTAAGCTTGCAGTTAAGCATGCGGAGGATCCTACTAAGATTGTTTGCCCATATTTAAAGTGTGGTCTTGTGAAGTGGGTTAGTCCAGATACTTGTGAAGAACACCTCGTGATTAATGGGATGGATCAAAGTTACAAGTGTTAGACAATGCATGGAGAGACAAGAGATGATATTAGTTGCAGCCAGAAGCATAGTAAAAGCTGTGCATCATCTCCTGATGATTTTGACACATGCACACTTGAGGAAGATTGTCTTGAACAGATGGCCAAAGCAGTTGAAGAGGACCTCGAGGATTATCTGGAAATGTTTGAGAAGTTGAAAAGTGATGCGGAGACACTGTTGTATGCTGGTTGTAGTGCATCAAAGTTGTCAACAGTGTTAAAATTGTACAACATGAAGGCAAAACATGGATGGAGTGATGCAAGCTTTACTGAGTTGCTTGGGTATTTGAAAGTAGAATTACTTCCTAAGGAAAATGAGCTTCCTTGTCGAACATATGACGCAAAACAAGTATTGCGATCAATTGGCATGAGTTATGAAAAGATACACTCGTGCCCTAATGATTGCCTTTTATTTCGGAATGAATATGCATCGTTAACCGAGTGTCCGAAGTGTAATGCCTCACACTACAAGCAGAACGAATCAAGTCCCGTGAAGGCACTATGGTATTTTCCAATTGTGCCTAGATTTAGACACATGTATAGCAGTGCAGAAATTATGAAAAACTTAACATGGCATGCGGATGAAAGGATAAAAGATGGCATGCTTCGTCATCCTGCTGATTCTCCACAATGGAGAAAGATTGATTATGAGTACCCTGAATTTGGGGAAGAGAGTAAGAATCTATGCCTTGTGTTGTCTATTGACGGGATGAATCCTCATGGGATTAAAGTAGTAGCCACAGCACTTAGCCAGTCATTTTGGTGATTTATAACCTTCCTCCATGGCTTTGCATGAAGCGCAAGTATATGATGTTGTCCATGCTAATTGCGGGACCCAAGCAACCTGGGAATGACATAGATATATATTTGGCTCCTCTAATTGATGACTTGAAGATCATGTAGGAGTCAGGTATAGAGGTATATGATGGGTATAGAGAAGAAAGATTTAATTTAAGAGCTATGCTCTTCGGTACAATCAATGACTTTCCTGCTTATGGCAATCTGTTAGGGTATAGCATTAAAGGGAAACTTGGATGCCCTATTTGTGAAGAGGGAACACATTCTATAAGGCTTCAACATGGGAAGAAGAATGTTTACCTCGGCCACCGTAGGTTTTTACACCAAGAACATCATTATCGGCGGTTGAGAAAAGCGTTCAATGGAAATCCAAAAGAAGGTAAGACACCTTTGCCGTTAACTAGTGATGAGTTGTTTGAGAAGATTAAGGATTTGGATATTGAATTTGGCAAACCATTTGCAAGGCACCTTGGGACAACCGGATGAAAGAAGAGATCTATTTTCTTTGAACTCCCTTATTAGACCACCTTGGATGTTCGGCATTTTCTTGATGTCATGCATATTAAAAAAAAATGTCTGTGAGAGTCTTATTGGGACTTTACTCCAAGTGTCAGGAAAAACAAAAGATGGCATAAAAGCAAGGTTGGACATGGTCTCTTTAGGAATAAGAGAAGAATTAGCACCCCAAGATAAGGGGAACCGTACCTTTCTCCCTCGGCAGCTTATACGCTATCTAAGAAAGAGAAAACTGCATTTTGTGAGTTCCTTAATGTAGTTAAAGTTCCTGAGGGTTACTCTTCAAATATAAAAAATATTGTATCAATGAAAGATTTGAAGTTGAAGGGCTTAAAGTCTCACGATTGCCATGTTTTAATGGAGGATTTCATTCCAGTTGCTATACGTGCAATTTTACCCCTTAAAGTACGAGGGACGATCACTAAGTTATGTTTGTTTTTTAAGTCCATTTGCAGTAAAGTGATTAACCCACATAAGTTGCCAAGGTTGCAAGCTCGAATTGTATTAACACTGTGTGAGCTTGAGATGTATTTTCCACCGGCATTCTTTGATATTATGATCCACCTAACTGTTCACTTGGTTAGGGAGGTTCAAATGTGCGGGCCTGCTTATTTAAGATGGATGTATCCTATTGAGCGCTATATGAAGATTTTGAAAGGCTATATGAAAAATCGAAGTCGACCGGAGGGTTGTATTGTTGAACGGTATATTTGTGAAGAGGCTGTTGACTTTTGTACTGAGTACCTGAGTCATATTAGCTATGTTGGGCTTCCAAAGTCTCGACATATGGGTAGAATAAGTGGAGAAGGGATCATGGGAAATAAAGTCATTACTATGTCAAGTGTACAGTGGGAGCAAGCCCACTTATATGTGTTGCACAACACTGAAGAGGTTGAAGAGTATGTAGACAAGCATATGGCTGAACTTAGGAGGGACAATCTCAATAAATCAAAAATTTGGTATGCTAGGGAACACAACAAAACTTTTACAAGATGGTTTAAGGAGCACATTCTTCAAAAGTTAAATGTTGATTCCAATTCAGTTTCTAACAAATTGAGATGGTTAGCTAACGGTCCAAGCAGACAGGCCATTTCTTACACTGCTTACCTTGTCAACGGATACACATTTTATACAAGGGAGCAAGATGATAGGAGCACAATGCAAAATAGTGGTGTAACTCTTGTAGCTCATTCCATGCATATTTCCAGCACTAAGGATAAAAATCCTATCTATGCAAACATGTCATACTTTGGTGTAATTGAGCATATATGGGATTTAGATTACATATCCTTTCGAGTTCCAGTCTTTGGGTGCAAGTGGATTGATCGAAAAAATGGCTTGAAATTTGATTACCAATTTGGCTTTGTACAAGTCAATTTAAACAAGGAAGGGTATAAGGATGAGCCTTTTATTTTAGCACAACAAGCCAAACAAGTGTTTTATGTCCCTGACCCTGCTAATAAGGGGTGGTCTATTCTTATGTTACATGAAAAAATAAATGAAAATGTAGCAATTGAAGATGACCCATTCGAAGGGACATCAAATCAAAGTAACGACACTGTTGATGAAGCTCTATACATGAGAAATGATCACAATGAAGGCATTTGGATTTCAAAGAGGGGTAAATTATTTCAGCATAAGAAGAAAATATTTCAAGGAGGGGGAAGTAAAAAACCTAAGTCAAGGAAACGAAAAAGAGCAACTTGAACATGTAACCTTTGAATTAATTATGCCATTTTTGTTTCATGTTTGAATTAATATAGTCGATTATATTTGAATTAATCATGGTTGATTAATTTTTTGAATTAATCATGGTTGATTAATTTTGGAATTTTATTGTGTTACAGGTAAATGGCTTCAGATTCTGAGTCCACTGAAATCCCTCCATCAAATCCCGCTACAACTTCTACTGATGCTCCGTTGTCACAAAAAAAATTGGAACAGGAATATTACAATATCCAGCGAGGCCTAACAATAATGGAAGAAGTCACAAAAACAAGAGCAGCAGGGAAAAAAATATCAGTGCAGTGGAACAAGAAAGGCCAAGCCATCAAATCTGTAAAGTTTATAAGTTATATTGGGGTTGTGGCAAAGACAACTGTACCTATCACGCAGAAATCTTGGCGCAAAGTTGATCAAGCCACGAAGGACATTGTTTGGGAGACTGTATCTGTAAGTTGCATTTGACTAAGTTATATTCTATTATAATATTATAAATTGATGCACCTAACATATTTATTTTATTTTACAGTCAGGATTTGAAATAGACGAGAGCAAGAAGGATTTTGTCCTTCAAAAGGCTGGGAGGGCATTACGGTCTTTCAGACATTTTATTACACAAAAATATTTGAAAGACCCTGATGCTGAATTTGTAGCCCAAGTTCCTCCCCTATTACAGCCTTTAGTAAAGCAAGAAGATTGGGATGCTTTTGTTGTCTCTCGGCGCGAGAAGGAATTTAAGGTATTTATGTTTCTAAAATTTAAATTTTAGTGCCTTTTATTGAATATATCTATGTGTACTAACAGGATATTTTTGTTATTGATTAAAGGAACTGAGCGCCCAAAATAAGAAGAGAGTGGCCAAGAATGAATACCCTTACAGAGCAGGGAGGTTAGGGTATGCAGGCGTGGAGCAGAAAGAAGTTGAGGCCGAGGGATCGATGTTACTATATCCCGCCAAAGACTCTGGGCATTGGCACGAACAAATAAAGATGGAGTGATTGACAACCCTCGTGTGAAAGAGGTTGCTGAAAAAATTGTAAGTGTTATTCTTATCTATCAATTAATAAATGATTATTAAAAGGCATACTAATTAGCTCTACTTTTCACAGGATTCCCTCTCTCAAGAAGTATCACAGGGCAAGCTTCCTGAGCATGAGGATATCTTAGCTAGAGCGTTGGGGACCCCTGACCACCCTGGTCGTGTTAGGGGTGTTGGCTTCGGTGTCACAAAGAAGCAATACTTTGGCAAGATTAAAAGCGAACATCGGCTTCTTCATCCGAGGTCCAAGAGTTGAGAGAAGAGCAAGCTGTTATGAAGCAACAGCTAGAAGCCCAAGCAAAGTTAATTGACATGCTATTGAAGGGCCAGATCCCTAGGAGGCTTTTGGGTGACGTTAGCCCCAGCGGAAAAGATAGCTGCACAGTCCCTTCAGACAAAATACCCGAGGTAATGCATTTTCTCTTTTAAATTTGCTCAACTAATTTTTATCTAAACAACTAACATTCTTCATTTATTTAGGGCGAGAATGACTGCAACTATTTAGCAAACAATCCGTCACGCAAAGTAGTTGCAACGGGACGAGTGTATAACATTGCCGGGGACACAATCCATAACCTTCCCCTCCCGCCCGATTGCATTAGGGTTTCCCTTGCTTGTTGCAATCGACCCCAAGTATCCATTACCTTATCCTACCGATGAGATGCAGACGGTAGGAGATGCGTTGGGGAGCTTCGTTGCATGGCCCAGCCACCTTGTTATGGTTGGTACACCAAAGCCGACAAAGGACCCAAAGCCGCCAAAGGACCCCTTGCCACCAAAGAAAAAGGTATATATGATTTATATAATTATTTAAAATCTTTAATATATATATATATATATGTCTAACTTTTTTATTGTATAGCCAAGGGGGAAAAGCAAATTGAAGGATAAGGTGTCGGGCCATACTAAAGAGTCAGTCACGGTTTCGCAACATGCAGTGCCTATGCCTGTTGTAGAAAACAAATTCCGTGACTCTCTTGAGACCTATGCTTCGGCTACGAGGATGATTCGTCAAGAGCCGATAGGGGATATCATTAATTTTGATACGATGGGCTATTTGGTAGAGCATCATTTGAAGTCGTTCGGGATGAAATTTTGAATGAAATCCTCAAGCACGATATGGCGAGCACTAGTTTGATGACTTTCTACATGAGGTAATTCTTCAACATTTATTAGTTAATTTCTTGAATTATTTATGTGTGTGAGTATGCAAGCATATTAACTTGTATATTTTTTCACCCAAGTCACCTTTATACCTCATTCGTGGTTCCTGGTGGCCTCGAGTCAAAGATCAAGCTGGTTAATCCTCATGATGTCTCTCCCCAATAATATTACAAAGGAAGCCCTTGAAAATCAAGCAAGAATGCTTTCGGATCAATTTCAAGAAAGGGGAGCAGCGAAGGATACTTTATTTCTCGCTCCTTACTGCCAAGGGTGAGTTGTTAATATTTGTTACGAGTAAATATTTTTTTATATTTATTTGTTTGGTAACATGTGCTGTTTCTTGTTAGGGGACACTGGATGCTTATTGTGGTTAATCCCATTGCTCCAAAAATATGGTATCTCGATCCCCTTAATGGAGAGCCAAGCAATAGGGAAGATATGGTGGTACTTTTTAATGAGTAAGTTAGATTTTTTTACTTGTTATTTCTTTTTAATTTTAGTTTTCATTCATATATATTTCTCACATTCATTCCATAATTCCTTCTTAGAGTTGTGGTGTTGTATCGCACTGCGACCGACATGACTGTGTCCCCTAAGATGAGGGCATTCGAATCTTCAGAGAAATGGGTCACTGTTAAGTATTCATTTAATTGGTCAAGTTTTTAATCAAGAAATTGTCTCATTATATTTTGCAATTTCATTGATATGTGTTTTTTTTATAGTGTCCATTCCAGCCAGATCAGAGCAATAACTGTGGTTATTGCTTGATGAAGTTCATGAAGGACATTATCACTCATGCCCCTACCACATTATCTAACAAGGTATATATATATAAATTTAATTACACTTCAATTATAAATTTTAAACAATTTTAATTAGCTACCTATTAACTTGAAATTGTTGTAACTATTTGCTTACAGTACTTCGAGGACGTCTATTGCGTTCGTTATACGACTGCACATGTAGAAGAGGTCCTTGAAGAGGTGGCCCAATGTGTTTTCAATATGTGGGTAGCAACAGTAGTTAGGTCGGTACAATAGTTAGTTACATTTATATACACATTTTTGGGCCAATTTTTATGGGATAGGCCACTTAATTTTGAAACATTAGTTTGCAAATAAGTTTAGATTTTAAGGTTAAATGTATAGGAATTTTTATGTTAATTAGATAGGAGATACTATTACAAACATTCATTATATTGCATTATTTTCGTTGCTGGCTGGCTGTTTTTTATCTTTATCTGTATCTTTATGCAGGGGGCTGCTTTAAAAGCAGCTACCATATAAAAAAAAATATGTCATTAATACTTGCGGTTATTTCAAAATAACCGTCAAGTATCAATATAGTTGACGCTTGTTTCAAAACAAGTGTCAAGTATTTGTAAATACTTGACGGTTATAAGGAAACAAGCGTCAAGTATTTATGGCCAAAAGAACATTGGCCATAAATACTTGACGCTTGTTTCAACAAGCGTCAAGTATTTATGTTGGGAAGTGCATATTTACTTCATATACTTGACGGTTATTTTCAAATAACCGTCAAGTATAAGATTAATACTTGACGATTTTAACCGTCAAGTATTATTTCTTTAATATATGTCGCACTCTTACTTGACAGTTAAAAACGGTCAAGTATTGGGAAAAATAAGTGTCAATATGGGTATTTTCTGTGGTAGTGCTTTACTTAACTACTCTTGAAATGAAGGTTAATTCAAGTAAGACATGGGGATAACAAAGCTCTTCACCTCCTTTCAACATATACCATAAGATATCCCTTTGGTACTTCACTTGATTTTGAAGAAGCTGTCATTGTAGCAAATGAAGCCCTTCTCATTCCAGGTAAACAAAAACCAGTTTGTGTTCAAGAGAATAAGAAGTGAGAAAGCTCAAATTCAGTTGCTTGAATATATTGTTGTAGACTTGCTATGCTTCTATAAAATGCATTCAAGTATGAGTATTTATAGATAGATGGATTTATTTTGCTTCAATAGTTGGTGGGTGAGGTTATGTGATAAGGCCTATTGGAAGACAAGAGCAAGAGTTCATGAGAGATCACATGGTGTTGTCTTGGTGGTCTAGTTCAGAAAGAAACAAGTCAGGACATACAAATTGAAGAGAGGATATATATATATATATATATATGATTGATGATGAACCGTTGGTTGCTGAATGAGGTGCAGTTCAATCCAGGGACATGAATGAGAAAGATCAGATTATTATGTTCTAGAAAGCATCATTGGAACACTTTTAAAGCTTAATTCCTATCTAAAAAACTTTGTAGTTGTCATTTCAAGTTATAAACATGCTCGAGACATCTCTTATATATGCTTCCTTAGTTCCATCAGTTCAACTGATAGCATGCAGTGAAGCAATTAGCTAAAGAATGACCTCTAAGACACAACAATGTGAATTCTAAGAGCCCTTGTCTTTCAATGTTACTATTACACATGACATATTGCCCATCAAGTATTGTCGGAAAACAAATCCTTTCATATATAATACATCATAACATTACCATACTCAACATGAAGCATTTCAAAGCCACAACTCTAAAACAATATCTTTTCTCTTACATTATCTTATACACAAAAAAAAGGGCTTCACTTATTGAGAATTAGAAGGGCTTCAATGCTACAAAAATGGCTTCTTCAAAATCAAGTGAAGTACCAAAAGTATCAGAGAGGAAATGAAGATATTTGTGATCCCAATATCTTACTTGAACAACTTTCATTTCAAGAGCTGTTAAACCAAGCTGAGGAGAAATGGATATAAATCATCCAATGGGTGTTCTCACTATTCCCTATATAGAAGATGCTTTTCTCATATCACTATTCTTTTATTAGGTGCTTGCTAGGTGACAATGAGATTAATGTAGATTAGTCAACGCAATTTTGCAATTGAAGTATTTAGATCTTACTGTGATATCATGCTTTGTAAACTAATTTTGTTCTTTCTCTTCCTGGACATGGGAAGCGAAAAAAAATTGTTAATCTGAATGACAAGTTGATGAATATATGTTTTCATGTTATCTCAATCAATATTCAGTTATCAAAGGCATATTCTACTATTAGTTTTGGTGTTTATGGGTTCTGAATTTATTTCATGTAGCAAAATTGAGGGGGGAAATCAGACCCAGATTTTTTTTTGGGTTATCAATTTGTCCCCCCATTTTGATGCAAGTAATCTGCAACATACGAAAAAACAATTTTTAGACTGCTTCTACTTTCACTTTTACTTCTTAAGTTCTAGTTAATTGGACATTAAGAAGAAATTTTTAAATTTTTATTGAAAATATATTATGGAAATATATTATTTTTTATTTTCAATCATGAACTGTATTTTTAAAAAGATGTAATGAAAATTTATGTTTTGTTTTCATAAATATTTCTCAATTTGTAAAATTATGTGAGTTCACAGAATTTTCTTGGTCCACTT
>NW_026555337.1:34935432-34972257 GCF_029017545.1 Prosopis cineraria | reverse complement strand
ATGTGCAAACATGTGGTTAGTGACTTATTGACGAATTGATCTTTGTATCTAATTCTCCCACTATCTCCAGAAGAAGTCAAAGTCACTAATCATATTTCCCTCTTATCTTTCTAGGAATTATGAATAAGGAATGGATGTCTGTCAATCATCTATCTAAGGAATATTGGATAGGGTGGCAAATTTTTGTTAAGCTTGCAGTTAAGCATGCGGAGGATCCTACTAAGATTGTTTGCCCATATTTAAAGTGTGGTCTTGTGAAGTGGGTTAGTCCAGATACTTGTGAAGAACACCTCGTGATTAATGGGATGGATCAAAGTTACAAGTGTTAGACAATGCATGAGAGACAGAGATGATATTAGTTGCAGCCAGAAGCATAGTAAAAGCTGTGCATCATCTCCTGATGATTTTGACACATGCACACTTGAGGAAGATTGTCTTGAACAGATGGCCAAAGCAGTTGAGAGGACCTCGAGGATTATCTGGAAATGTTTGAGAAGTTGAAAAGTGATGCGGAGACACTGTTGTATGCTGGTTGTAGTGCATCAAAGTTGTCAACAGTGTTAAAATTGTACAACATGAAGGCAAAACATGGATGGAGTGATGCAAGCTTTACTGAGTTGCTTGGGTATTTGAAAGTAGAATTACTTCCTAAGGAAAATGAGCTTCCTTGTCGAACATATGACGCAAAACAAGTATTGCGATCAATTGGCATGAGTTTGAAAAGATACACTCGTGCCCTAATGATTGCCTTTATTTCGGATGAATATGCTCGTTAACCGATGTCCGAAGTGTAATGCCTCACACTACAAGTAGAACGAATCAAGTCCCGTGAAGGCACTATGGTATTTTCCAATGTGCCTAGATTTAGACACATGTATAGCAGTGCAAGAAATTATGAAAACTTAATATGGTATGCAGATGAAGGATAAAAGATGGCATGCTTCGTCATCCTGCTGATTCTCCACAATGGAGAAAGATTGATATGAGTACCCTGAATTTTGGGGAAGAGAGTAAGAATCTATGCTTGTGTTGTCTATTGACGGGATGAATCCTTAACGGGATTTAAAGTAGTAGCCACAGCACTTAGCCAGTCATTTTGGTGATTTATAACCTTCCTCCATGGCTTTGCATGAAGCGCAAGTATATGATGTTGTCCATGCTAATTGCGGGACCCAAGCAACCTGGGAATGACATAGATATATATTTGGCTCCTCTAATTGATGACTTGAAGATCATGTAGGAGTCAGGTATAGAGGTATATGATGGGTATAGAGAAGAAAGATTTAATTTAAGAGCTATGCTCTTCGGTATAATCAATGACTTTCCTGCTTATGGCAATCTGTTAGGGTATAGCATTAAAGGGAAACTTGGATGCCCTATTTGTGAAGAGGGAACACATTCTATAAGGCTTCAACATGGGAAGAAGAATGTTTACCTCGGCCACCGTAGGTTTTTACACCAGAACATATTATCAGCGGTTGAGAAAAGCGTTTCAATGGAAATCCAAAAGAAGGTAAGACACCTTTGCCGTTACTAGTGATGAGTTGTTTTTTAGAAGATTAAGGATTTGGATATTGAATTTGGCAAACTATTTGCAAGGCACCTTTGGACAACCGGATGAAAGAAGAGATCTATTTTCTTTTTTGAAACTCCCTATTAGACCACCATGGATGTTCGGCATTTCTTGATGTCATGCATATTAAAAAAAAAATGTCCGTCGTGAGAGTCTTATGGGACTTTACTCCAAGTGTCAGGAAAAACAAAAAAGATAGCATAAAAGCAAGGTTGGACATGATCTCTTTAGGAATAAGAGAAGAATTAGCACCCTAAGATAAGGGGAACCGTACCTTTCTCCCTCCGGCAGCTTATACGCTATCTAAGAAAGAGAAACTGCATTTTGTGAGTTCCTTAATGTAGTTAAAGTTCCTAAGGGTTACTCTTCAAATATAAAAAATATTGTATCAATGAAAGATTTGAAGTTGAAGGGCTTAAAGTCTCACGATTGCCATGTTTTAATGGAGGATTTCATTCCAGTTGCTATACGTGCAATTTTACCCCTTAAAGTACGAGGGACGATCACTAAGTTATGTTTGTTTTTTAAGTCCATTTGCAGTAAAGTGATTAACCCTCATAAGTTGCTAAGGTTGAAAGCTCAAATTGTATTAACACGTGTGAGCTTGAGATGTATTTTCCACCGGCATTCTTTGCTATTATGATCCACCTAACTGTTCACTTGGTTGGGAGGTTCAAATGTGCGGGCCTGCTTATTTAAGATGGATGTATCCTATTGAGCGCTATATGAAGATTTTGAAAGGCTATATGAAAAAATCGAAGTCGACCGGAGGTTGTATTGTTGAACGGTATATTTGTCAAGAGGCTGTTGACTTTTGTACTGAGTACCTGAGTCATATTAGCTATGTTGGGCTTCTAAAGTCTCGACATATGGGTAGAATAAGTGGAGAAGGGATCATGGGAAATAAAGTCATTACTATGTCAAGTGTACAGTGGGAGCAAGCCCACTTATATGTGTTGCACAACACTGAAGAGGTTGAAGAGTATGTAGACAAGCATATGGCTGAACTTAGGAGGGACAATCTCAATAAATCAAAATTTGGTATGCTAAGGAACACAACAAAACTTTTACAAGATGGTTTAAGGAGCACATTCTTCAAAAGTTAAATGTTGATTCCAATTCAGTTTCGAACAAATGAGATAGTTAACTAACGGTCCAAGCAGACAGGCCATTTCTTACACTGCTTACCTTATCAACGGATACACATTTTATACAAGGGAGTAAGATGATAGGAGCATAATGCAAAATAGTGGTGTAACTCTTGTAGCTCATTCCATACATATTTCCAGCACTAAGAATAAAAATCCTATCTATGCAAACATGTCATACTTTGGTGTAATTGAGCATATATGGGATTTAGATTACATATCCTTTCGAGTTCCAGTCTTTGGGTGCAAGTGGATTGATCGAAAAAATGGCTTGAAATTTGATTACCAATTTGGCTTTATACAAGTCAATTTAAACAATGAAGGGTATAAGGATGAGCCTTTTATTTTAGCACAACAAGCCAAACAAGTGTTTTATGTCCCTGACCCTGCTAATAAGGGGTGGTCTATTCTTATGTTACATGAAAAAATAAATGAAAATGTAGCAATTGAAGATGACCTATTCGAAGGGACATCAAATCAAAGTAACGACACTATTGATGAAGCTCTATACATGAGAAATGATCACAATGAAGGCATTTGGATTTCAAGAGGGGTAAATTATTTCAGCATAAGAAGAAAATATTTCAAGGAGGGGGAAGTAAAAAACCTAAGTCAAGGAAACGAAAAAGAGCAACTTGAACATGTAACCTTTGAATTAATTATACCATTTTTGTTTCATGTTTGAATTAATATAGTCGATTATATTTGAATTAATCATGGTTGATTAATTTTTGAATTAATCATGGTTGATTAATTTTGGAATTTTATTGTGTTATAGGTAAATGGCTTCAGATTCTGAGTCCACTGAAATCCCTCCATCAAATCCTGCTACAACTTCTACTGATGCGCCGTTGTCACAAAAAAAATTGGAACAGGAATATTACAATATCCAGCGAGGCCTAACAATAATGGAAGAAGTCACAAAAAACAAAAGCAGCAGGGAAAAAAATATCAGTGCAGTGGAACAAGAAAGGCCAAGCCATCAAATCTGTAAAGTTTATAAGTTATATTGGGGTTGTGGCAAAGACAACTGTACCTATCACGCAGAAATCTTGGCGCAAAGTTGATCAAGCCACGAAGGACATTGTTTGGGAGACTGTATCTGTAAGTTGCATTTGACTAAGTTATATTCTATTATAATATTATAAATTGATGCACCTAACATATTTATTTTATTTTACAGTCAGGATTTGAAATAGATGAGAGCAAGAAGGATTTTATCCTTCAAAAGGCTGGGAGGGCATTACGGTCTTTCAGACATTTTATTACACAAAAATATTTGAAAGACCCTGATGCTGAATTTGTAGCCCAAGTTCCTCCCCTATTACAGCCTTTAGTAAAGCAAGAAGATTGGGATGCTTTTGTTGTCTCTTAACGCGAGAAGAAATTTAAGGTATTTATGTTTCTAAAATTTAAATTTTAGTGCCTTTTATTGAATATATCTATGTGTACTAACAGAATATTTTTGTTATTGATTAAAGGAACTGAGCGCCCAAAATAAGAAGAGAGTGGCCAAGAATGAATACTCTTACAGAGCAGGGAGGTTAGGGTATGCAGGCGTGGAGCAGAAAGAAGTTGAGGCCAAGGGATCGAATGTTACTATATCCCGCCAAAGACTCTGGGCATTGGCACGAACAAATAAAGATGGAGTGATTGACAACCCTCGTGTGAAAGAGGTTGCTGAAAAAATTGTAAGTGTTATTCTTATCTATCAATTAATAAATGATTATTAAAAGGCATACTAATTAGTTCTACTTTTCACAGGATTCCCTCTCTCAAGAAGTATCACAAGGCAAGCTTCCTGAGCATGAGGATATCTTAGCTAGAGCGTTGGGGACCCCTGACCACCCTGGTCGTGTTAGGGGTGTTAGCTTCGGTGTCACAAAGAAGCAATACTTTGGCAAGATTAAAAGCGAACATCGGCTTCTTCATCCGAGGTCCAAGAGTTGAGAGAAGAGCAAGCTGTTATGAAGCAACAGCTAGAAGCCCAAGCAAAGTTAATTGACATGCTATTGAAGGGCCAGATCCCTAGGAGGCTTTTGGGTGACGTTAGCCCCAGCGGAAAAGATAGCTGCACAGTCCCTTCAGACAAAATACCCGAGGTAATGCATTTTCTCTTTTAAATTTGCTCAACTAATTCTTTATCTAAACAACTAACATTCTTCATTTATTTAGGGCGAGAATGACTGCAACTATTTAACAAACAATTCGTCACGCAAAGTAGTTGCAACAGGACGAGTGTATAACATTGCCGGGGACACAATCCATAACCTTCCCCTCCCGCCCGATTGTATTATGGTTCCCTTGCTTGTTGCAATCGACCCCACGTATCTATTACCTTATCCTACTGATGAGATGCAGACGGTAGGAGATGCATTGGGGAGCTTCGTTGCATGGCCCAGCCACCTTGTTATGGTTGGTACACCAAATCCGACAAAGGACCCAAAGCTGCCAAAGGACCCCTTGCCACCAAAGAAAAAGGTATATATGATTTATATAATTATTTAAAATCTTTAATATATATATATATATATGTCTAACTTTTTTATTGTATAGCCAAGGGGGAAAAGCAAATTGAAGGATAAGGTGTCGGGCCATATTAAAGAGTCAGTCACGGTTTCGCAACATGCAGTGCCTATGCCTGTTGTAGAAAACAAATTCCGTGACTCTCTTGAGACCTATGCTTCGGCTACGAGGATGATTCGTCAAGAGCCGATAGGGGATATCATTAATTTTGATAATGGGCTATTTGGTAGAGCATCATTTGAAGTCGTTCGGGATGAAATTTTGAATGAAATCCTCAAGCACGATATGGCGAGCACTAGTTTGATGACTTTCTACATAAGGTAATTCTTCAACATTTATTAGTTAATTTCTTGAATTATTTATGTGTGTGAGTATGCAAGCATATTAACTTGTATATTTTTTCACCCAAGTCACCTTTATACCTCATTCGTGGTTCCTGGTGGCCTCGAGTCAAAGATCAAGCTGGTTAATCCTCATGATGTCTCTCCCCATAATAATATTACAAAGGAAGCCCTTGAAAATCAAGCAAGAATGCTTTCGGATCAATTTCAAGAAAGAGGAGCAGCGAAGGATACTTTATTTCTCGCTCCTTACTGCCAAGGGTGAGTTGTTAATATTTGTTACGAGTAAATATTTTTTTATATTTATTTGTTTGGTAACATGTGCTGTTTCTTGTTAGGGGACACTGGATGCTTATTGTGGTTAATCCCATTACTCCAAAAATATGGTATCTCGATCCCCTTAATAGAGAGCCAAGCAATAGGGAAGATATGGTGGTACTTTTTAATGAGTAAGTTAGATTTTTTTTACTTGTTATTTCTTTTTAATTTTAGTTTTCATTCATATATATTTCTCACATTCATTCCATAATTCCTTCTTAGAGTTGTGGTGTTGTATCGCACTGTGACCGACATGACTGTGTCCCCTAAGATGAGGGCATTCGAATCTTTAGAGAAATGAGTCACTGTTAAGTTATTCATTTAATTGGTCAAGTTTTTAATCAAGAAATTGTCTCATTATATTTTGCAATTTCATTGATATGTGTTTTTTTTATAGTGTCCATTCCAGCCAGATCAGAGCAATAACTGTGGTTATTGCTTGATGAAGTTCATGAAGGACATTATCACTCATGCCCCTACCACATTATCTAACAAGGTATATATATATATAATTTAATTACACTTCAATTATAAATTTTAAACAATTTTAATTAGCTACCTATTAACTTGAAATTGTTGTAACTATTTGCTTACAGTACTTCGAGGACGTCTATTGCGTTCGTTATACGACTGCACATGTAGAATAGGTCCTTGAAGAGGTGGCCCAATGTGTTTTCAATATGTGGGTAGCAACAGTAGTTAGGTCGGTACAATAGTTAGTTACATTTATATACACATTTTTGGGCCAATTTTTATGGGATAGGCCATTTAGTTTTGAAACATAAGTTTGCAAATAAGTTTAGATTTTAAGGTTAAATGTATAGGAATTTTTATGTTAATTAGATAGGAGATACTATGACAAACATTCATTATATTGCATTATTTTCGTTGCTGGCTGGCTGTTTTTTATCTTTATCTGTATTTTTATGCAGGGGGCTGCTTTAAAAGCAGCTACCATATAAAAAAAAATATGTCATTAATACTTGGCGGTTATTTCAAAATAACCGTCAAGTATCAATATAGTTGATGCTTGTTTCAAAACAAGTGTTAAGTATTTGTAAATACTTGACGGTTATAAGGAAACAAGCGTCAAGTATTTATGGCCAAAAGAACATTGGCCATAAATACTTGACGCTTGTTTCAACAAGCGTCAAGTATTTATGTTGGGAAGTGCATATTTACTTCATATACTTGACGGTTATTTTCAAATAACCGTCAAGTATAAGATTAATACTTGACGATTTTTAACCGTCAAGTATTATTTCTTTAATATATGTCGCACTCTTACTTGACAGTTAAAAACGGTCAAGTATTGGGAAAAATAAGTGTCAAATATGGGTATTTTCTGTGGTAGTGCTTTACTTAACTACTCTTGAAATGAAGGTTAATTCAAGTAAGACATGGGGATAACAAAGCTCTTCACCTCCTTTCCAACATATACCATAAGATATCCCTTTGGTACTTCACTTGATTTTGAAGAAGCTGTCATTGTAGCAAATGAAGCCCTTCTCATTCCAGGTAAACAAAAACCAGTTTGTGTTCAAGAGAATAAGAAGTGAGAAAGCTCAAATTCAGTTGCTTGAATATATTGTTGTAGACTTGCTATGCTTCTATAAAATGCATTCAAGTATGAGTATTTATAGATAGATGGATTTATTTTGCTTCAATAGTTGGTGGGTGAGGTTATGTGATAAGGCCTATTGGAAGACAAGAGCAAGAGTTCATGAGAGATCACATGGTGTTGTCTTGGTGGTCTAGTTCAGAAAGAAACAAGTCAGGACATACAAATTGAAGAGAGGATATATATATATATATATATATGATTGATGATGAACCGTTGGTTGCTGAATGAGGTGCAGTTCAATCCAGGGACATGAATGAGAAAGATCAGATTATTATGTTTTGTCTAATTCAAATATCTAGAAAGCATCATTGGAACACTTTAAAGCTTAATTCCTATCTAAAAAACTTTGTAGTTGTCATTTCAAGTTATAAACATGCTCGAGACATCTCTTATATATGCTTCCTAGTTCCATCAGTTCAACTGATAGCATGCAGTGAAGCAATTAGCTAAAGAATGACCTCTAAGACACAACAATGTGAATTCTAAAGAGCCCTTGTCTTTCAATAGTTACTATTACACATGACATATTGCCCATCAAGTATTGTCGGAAAACAAATCCTTTCATATATATATATACATATACATATACATACTCAAACATGAAAGCATTTCAAAGCACACAACTCTAAAACAATATCTTTCTTCTTACATTATCTTATACACAAAAAAAAGGGCTTCCACTTATTGAGAATTAGAAGGGCTTCAATTGCTACAAAAATGGCTTCTTCAAAATCAAGTGAAGTACCAAAAGTATCAGAGAGGAAATGAAGATATTTGTGATCCCAATATCTTACTTGAACAACTTTCATTTCAAGAGCTGTTAACCCAAGCTGAGGAAGAATATGGATATAATCATCCAATGGGTGTTCTCACTATTCCCTATATAGAAGATGCTTTTCTCAATATCACTATTCTTTTATTAGGTGCTTGCTAGGTGACAATGAGATTAATGTAGATTAGTCAACGCAATTTTGCAATTGAAGTATTTAGATCTTACTGTGATATCATGCTTTGTAACTAATTTTGTTCTTTCTCTTCCTGGACATGGGAAGCGAAAAAATTGTTAATCTGAATGACAAGTTGATGAATATATGTTTTCATGTTATCTCAATCAATATTCAGTATCAAAGGCATATTCTACTATTAGTTTTGGTGTTTATGGGTTCTGAATTTATTTCATGTAGCAAAATTGAGGGGGGAAATCAGACCCAGATTTTGCTTTTGGGTTATCAATTTTGTCCCCCCAATTTTGATGCAAGTAATCTGCAACATACGAAAAACAATTTTTAGACTGCTTCTACTTTCACTTTTACTTCTTAAGTTCTAGTTAATTGGACATTAAGAAGAATTTTAAATTTTTATTGAAAATATATTATGGAAAATATATTATTTTTTAATTTCAACTCATTAACTGTATTTTTAAAAAGATGTAATGAAATTTATGTTTTTGTTTTCATAAATATTTTCTCAATTTGTAAAATTATGTGAGTTCACAGAATTTTCTTGGTCCACTTTTCTCTTTATATAATTTGGTGTGTTGTGGCCACTATGGAGTTAATAGTCGTGTTTTAAGTCACATGAGATCATATTTTTTTCATTAAAAAAATGACAAAGGTCAAAGTAAAAACTTAGAAGTTTAAATAGTTACTTAACCCTTGCAGCCAGATTTCATAGTAAATTTAAGGTCCATTTTGTTTTTCGTGGTCCTTGAAAAGTGCTATGTAAGAAAACATCATCTGATCTCTTATGGCCAATATTGTCTATTGATTGAGTTAACATATTTTAATAAATTTAGATAATTAACAACATTGGCTAGGACAAGAACATAAATGATATTAGTAATTTTCTGAATATTCTCTATGAACTTTTTATTATGCTTTGAGTTTGAGAGATTGAACTTTGGCCTTCCATTATTAATTCCCATCTACACAATAACTTAATTGAAATTATAAAATAATACAATTTTCCCAGGAAATTCATAATTATATTTATTATCAAATAAATACTTTTCAATCTTCTAATTAGTTTCTTAGGATTAATCTGCATGCACTTATATAGAGACGCTTTTTTTTTCTTTTTAATAGAACAAAATGCTTCATTAGAATTTACTGAAATAACATAACTTTCTCTTCTCAATCTTGCCAGGCCACAAGAAAACAAATTTTAGTAAGCACCCTAAACTTAGAGATCAATGCCTTTGATAGTCATAATAATTGTATATTGATAAATTTCTTGCTGAGACAAATATTTTTACACTTTCTAAAGTTCCCATTAGAAGATCATACTCGAATTCTTCTTCAGCTTCAGTTAAAAGCTCTTGAAATGAAGGTTGATTCAAGTAAGATATAGGGACCACAAACCTCTTCATTTCCTCTCCTACATACACTGCTAGATGACCCTTTGGCGCTACACTAAAATTTAAAGGAGTCTGTTGTCTAGCAAACGAAGTCCTCCTGATTCCTGGTAGCTGAAAACCCATTATTTCTTCTTCTTCTTCTCTTTTTTTTTGTTTAAGAGAATAAGAAGGAAGTGTTTGAATAATATTGATGCTTGATAATATTTGTGAAAGATGTGTTGCTTGCTTCCTGCAAGCGTACAAGTATTTATATATATAGATGAATGGTGATGGCGGAAGAAAGGTTATATGATGGGGAATAATTATTGGAAACAAGGTCATATAGAGATCACATGGTGTTGCCTTAAAAGGTCTTTTTCAAAAACCAACAAGTCAGGATGAGCCCAATGGAGAGAGGACTCTAAAATTCTTTTGCTTGAGATATGATTGAGCAAGGACTAAGTAAGAAGTGTAGTCCTGGGACATGGATGACATGACATTGTTTTATGTCTTTCTCAAACATCAAGAATGATCAGTAAAAGTGCTCAAAACATAATGTCTGTCAAAAGACATCTACAGCTGTCAGTTTTATTTATTGACATGCTTAAGATACATGCTCTCAGTAGGATTGATGAATAGAAAGGAACCATAAGAGGTGTCTCATGAATGTCTTGAGATATCAACTAGAAAGTTCTTCATATAGACAGTAAGCTTTCAATTATTCAAGCATGTCTCAGGAATGGACTTACACCTCATTTAGCTAAGTCTTTATCACTCATATCCCAAACAAATAGGCATCCAAGTCCTTTCTGAGACACACCCACGTAAACTGCAAGAGCCCTTGTCTTCCAATAGACACTATCACCAATAACCTCTCACCCACCAATTATTGTAGGAAAAGAAAACAACTCTTCTATATATATAAGCAAGCATTTCATAAGAAACGCATCTCTACAACTTCATCCTCAAGCATCAAAATTTGAGCACTTTCTTATTCTCTTAAACCCAAGAAAATGGGTATTCGTTTACCTGGGATTAGAAAGTCTTCTTCAAAATCATGTGATGTACCAAAGGGATATCTTGTCATATACATTGAAGAGGAAATGAAGAGGTTTGTAATCCCTATATCTTACTTGAATCAGCCTTCATTTCAAGAGTTATTAAGCCAAGCTGAGGAAGAGTATGGATATGATCATCCAATCGGTACACTCACTATTCTTTGCCCAGAAGATGCCTTCATCAGTGTTACATCTTCTTTTGATAAGTGTTAGCTGGCAAAGAAAAGATTGACTGTAGGTTCATAAATTTGTAAATGGAGCAATTCAGATCCTTTCGCTCTTTGTAAAGGTTTTGTTCTTATTTTTCTTCCCCCACTTGGCAAGTAAAAAATTTTGTTATCTCAACGAGAAATAGATTAATTGAAGATTTCTTATTATTTCATTCAATTATAAGTATGAAAGGCATTAACCTGTTAGTTTAGGTGACTATGAGTTGAGTTTCTATGAACTTGTAGTAAAATTCAGAACAAATTTTATATTCTTTAATCGAGCATTCAAGTGCAGTTTTTGCTAGCTCCAAGGGTATCAACAAACAAAACATGATTTTCAGGTTCCACCTTTTCTTTTACTTCCTCAGTCACAGTTCTATCAGATTCAAATGGTGATTATGAATATTTTCTCAATTCGTAAAAATATATGAACTAAGTTCAATAGTTGGTAAGAGTACTAAGAACTCAATTGAAATTGGTCCACTTTGTTTCTTGGGTTAAAAAGAAATTTTACCCTTAAATTATAGGTTTGAGAGTATCTCGGTATTTATTTGTAAATTAGAGAAATTAATAAGTATTCTTTCTAATAGGACACCCTATTTGTTATTTTTTTAGGTGACCTTCCATAATTTTTGAGATATTTTTTATTTTTTGTCAACTAACTATATATCAAAACTAATTTCTGTTGACAGTAAGGACTACTTTACAACATTTTCAATTATTGAAAGAGAACATTATGGCAAAAAAAGTTTTAATATCTCATATGCTCATAAACCTATAATTTAAAGGCAAAAATTTCCCTTAATCCTTGTTTCTTAATATATTTCAGTGCATTGTCACCACTTAATTGATAATCAAATTTTGAGTTAAAAATATGACAAATGTCAACGTAAAAATTTAGAAGTTTAAATAGTTACTCAACCCTTGCAGCTGGAATTCATAATAAATTTACGGTCCATATACTTTTTTGGCATCAACATTAACAGTACTATATATTATACCATATAGCATCCATCAAATCTCTTATGTGACTATATATATGAGTGGGCATGATAGTTGAACGCACTGTCCTTTAACATCTCATGGTCCTTGAAAAGTAAGTACATGTAAGACAACATCATGTGATCTCTCATGGCCATTTTCTATTGATTGCGTTCCCACATATTTTCATAAATTGAGACAATACCATTGTCTATTAGACAAGAACATAAATGATGTTTTCTCATTAATTAGTCATACCTGTGCCTTTCTGGCATCTTCTCTATGAATTGTCTGGCCTTCCATTCATTATATTACTTAATTGAAATTATAAAATAATAGAATTCCCAGGAAATTCAGAATTATATATTATTTGTTATCATATAAACAATTTTTAATCTTCTAATTAAGGAGTTTCTGAGGTCTAATTTGCATGCGCAATGTGCTTTTATTTCTCTCAAGCTAAATCTTCATTAGAAAACAAATCTTAGCAAGCAGCCTAAATTTAAAGATCGATGCTTTCATGGCCATAATTATTTGAAAACACTAGAAAATTACATATTGATAAATTTCTCATTGAGGCAAACATTTTTACAGTTCACAAGTAGGAGAAGAAAGGAGAGGGTGAAATCTTTAATTTCCATAGCAAAAATTATAATCTAAATTGCCTTCTATGCAAAATTGTGTTAGACTAATCCAAATAAGTTAATGCTCTCTTTGCAAGCTAGCTAGCACCCATTGAAGGAAGAAGTGACTTTTATGAAGACATCTTTACAAGGAATAGCAAGAGCTCCCATTGGATGATCATACTTGAATTCTTCTTCCGCCTTACTTAAAAGCTCTTAAATTGAAGGTTGATTCAAGTAAGATATAGGGATCACAAACCTCTTCATTTCCTCTCCTACATACACTTCTAGATGGCCCTTTAGCACTTCACCAAATTTTGAAGAAGTCTGCTGTCCAGCAAATGAAGTCCTCCTAATTCCAGGTAGCTGAAAACCCCTTTTTTTGTGTTTAAGAGAATAAGAAGGAAGTGTTTGAATAATATTGAAGCTTGAGAGTATTCCGTAAAAGATATGTGTTGCTTGCTTCTTGAAAGCATACAAGTATTTGCATATATAGATGAATGGTGATGGTGGAAGAAAGGTTATGTGATGGGGAATATAATTATTGGAAACAAGATCATATAGAGATCACATGGTGTTGTCTTAGAAGGTTTTTTTCAAAAACTAACAAGTCAGGATGAGCCCAATGGAGAGGTGACTCCAAAATCCTTTTGTTTGAGGTATGATTGAGCAAGGCCTAGTTAAGAATTGTAGTTCTGGGACATGATGGGACGGATCACATCATATTGTTTTATGTCTTTCTCAATTGCCACGAAGAATTAGAGCCGGTAATTTGCGCCAAGCCCGACGGGCCAGCCCGAACTCGCCCGAAAAATTTAGGGCCAAACCCAAAAAAATAATAATATTTTAATGTTCAGGCCTATTTGGGCCGCTCGAATAGGCCCGAATACCCAAATTAAAAAATACTTTTTTAAAAAAATATTTAAAATATGATAAATATTAATTAATTTTTTAATTTTTATGTTATTTTATACTAAAAATACTATACATTTGAGTGTGTTACTATAGTTATTTTTTAAAAAAATTAAAATAGTTATAATTTCATATTTTTATTATTTTTAATCAATGAAATATGTCAAAATAATATTTAAAAAATATTTTAATATTGATTTTTATATTTTTAAGACCCAATTTTTTTGTAAAAACATTTTAAGTTCTATACATCATTTGGGTGAAAAAAAATTAATTTTATATTTTTTATAAAATAAGAAAATTAATTTTAAAATAAAAATAAAATCAAAAATAATTTTAAAAATAAAATTTAGGAATTTACAAATTCCTGACTCTACTACTAGATAAAAAAAATAAATAGAACAATATTCTTGAATAATTACTTGGTTATTGTCTACGCTAGACTTGGTTAAATATTAAGAATAAATTAAAGTAAAAATTCCTTATATGTAAGGGTTAAATAATATAATTAAAATGATAAAGGAAAATGATTCAAAAAAATAATAATATTTTACTCATAACTAAATAATTTTGCTTTATATGATATAATGATAGCTATTTTTTTATATTTATAAAAAAGAAAAGTATAATTTACTCAAAAGTTATTAAAATTTTTGAATTAATTGGGATAATAATTTTAAGTCAGTAGTCTAACGGTGATTGAATTAAGATCAACTTGATCATAATTGAAATAATATAATTTAATTAAAATATATAAAACATGTATGATAAGAGCAGTATTTAAATAATTAAAATATTAATTTACAAGTAAAAGAAACATTCATGAATAAATTACACATAATACAACAAAATAGCAACAGAGCTACTTAAGTATAAAGTTGATAAATTATTTTTTATTTTATTCTTTTAAATTTAAAATAATATTTTATACTTAATATAATTATTTAAAAATTAAAATTGGCATAAAAAATCAACAAAAAATATTTTTTAAAAGTTTTGGGTATTCGGGCCAGCCCGAATAAGCCCGAAGCCCGAAGGTGTTAGGGCCGGGCTTGGCTATATGGGCTTTTTAGAAGGAATAGGATACTTTAAGCCCGATCTAAATAAGCCCAGCCTGAATAAACCCGGCCTGCCCGAATTACCGGCTCTATGAAGAATCATTGAAAGTTCTTAAAGCATAATGTCTACCAAAAGGCTTTTATAGATGTCAGTTTCATTTATTGACGTGCTTAAGATACATGCTCTCGGTAGGATTGATGATGAAAGAGGAATCTTCAGAGGTGTCTCAAGCATATCTTGAGATATCAACTAGAAAATTCTTCACATAGACATTATGCTTTCAATTATTCAAGCATGTCTCAAGGAATGGACAACAGCTTATTTAGCTAACTCTTTACCACTCATATCCCAAACAAAGGGGTATCCAATTCCTCTCTAAGACAAACCCATGTGAACTGTAAAAGCCCTTGTCTTCCAATAGTCATGATCACAAATAACATCTCACCCACCAATTATTGTAGGAAAGCAAATCCACTCATCTATATATACAAACATATATTTCATAAGAAACGCAACTCCACAACTATATCTCTATCCTCAAGCTAACAAGCATCTGAGTTTGAGCACTTTCTTATTCTGTACAAGCACAAGAAAATAGGTTTTCATTTACCTGGGATTAGAAGAGCTTCTTCAAAATCAGGAGAAGTATTAAAGGGATATCTTGCTGTGTACATTGGAGAGGAAATGAAGAGGTTGTGATCTCTATATCTTACTAGAATCAGCCTTCATTTCAAGAGTTATTAAGCCAAGCTGAGGAAGAGTATGGATATGATCATCCAATGGGTGCGCTCACTATTCCTTGCATAGAATATGTTTTCATCAATGTTACATCTTCTTTCGATAGGTGCTAGTTAACAAAGAAGAGAGTGACTGTAGGTTGGTCAAACACAATTTTGTAATTATTGGAGAAATTTAGATCCTTTTGCTCTTTGTAAGGTTTTTTGGTCTTATTTTTCTTCCCCCTACTTGGGAAGTGAAAAATTTTGTATCTGAATGAGAAATTGGTAAATAAAATTTCAATTTATCTCAAGCAATTATCAATATCAAAGGAATTGACCTTTTTAGTTTAGGTGACAATGAGTTGAGTTTTTATGAACTTGTAGTAAAATTGAGAACAAATATTAGATTATTTATTCGAGTATTTCAAGTCCAGAATTCGCTAGCTCCAAGGCATCAACATACAAAACATGATTTTCAGGTTTCCACTTTTTCTTTTATGTCCTTAGTCCCAGTTTTATAAGATTCAAATGGTGATTATGAGGATTTAAAAAAAATTATTTTTCTAATATCCCAAATGATGTTGGAATATTTTCAAAATGAAGAGATGTCTTATTAAAAAAAAAGATGTTCTTATAAACTAAAGAATTTTTATGAATGGTTATGTATAGAGCTATAATATTTAAAGTCACCAAGATCATGTCTCCCTAATTCTTAAAGCCACCACTTGGTGATGAAAGGAAATATTATTTAAAAAAAAAACTCTATACGTTAAAAAATGTTACTCTTTTGTTGAAAGCATCACTTTGAATCATCACTTTATTGTCTTTGAATACCTGACTGTCATGTCGCTTATTCTATTATCCAAATATCTAAACCCATTGTTTTTATCTTTAAGTACTGTATCAGAGATAAATTCAAATTATTATTTTAAAATAAATATTTTTGTTATCTTAGCTAGAGTCTTGAGAGTGTCATATGCTCAAGAGTCTTAATTATATCCTAAAAGAAATTTACTAGCAACTCAATTTGCACTTGAAGATTAGAATATGTGGAAGCAAATTAAGTCACGAGAAAGTGCTGCACAAAGCACACGCCTTCAAGACATCGTGCACACCATTTTTCATCTGTTTCTTCTCTTCATTGAATCATTCCCACAAACAAATGATTTTATATTTCTTAGGTAAAATCTATTGAACTTTTAATTTCAACTCAATAATTATATTTTATAAAGAAGACGTAACATCATTTATGTTACCATATGTTCAATGATATGATTCAATTGGTAAAAATATGTGAACTCAGTTCAATAGTCGGTTAGGCTTGGAACATATATTATTGAACCTTCTTGGTCCACTTTGTTTCTTCATAGATTTGGTTGCGTTTTGGCCATTTAATTAATAATCAAGTTTTGAGTAACATGACAAATGTCAAAAAAAAAAAATTAGAAGTTTGAATAGATATTTAATAATTTATGGTCCATTTTGTTTTTTGGTATCAACGGTAGGATATGGAAGAATTGTCATACACTCTTCACGCAGTCTTGTCTCGAAACATTATGGCAAATAATGCATCCATCAAATCTTAATCTATCTCTCTTATATGAGTTGGCTTGAAATTTTATGAATTGTGTTTTAACATCTTGATCCTTGAAAAGTACCTTAACGACACAATATCATGTGATCTCTTATTGTCATTGTCCTTTTGTATATCGCAACTTAATCTGAGTTTCTATTTTTTATTTTTTCGTTTTCAAGAGTCTTTAAATATATTATTAATTTGATGATATTGAAGAGATACTATAAGTCATATCCATTAGGCATTAGTTGATTATCATAACTCGAAATTTTCATTGGGCAAATGATGTTATACTAACTCAGTTTTAATACACACACACGCACATACAAACAAATTTAAGAAAAAGGAAAAAAAATGATGATGGCTACATCTTGCTTTATACTGAGTTGAAACAATAAAAGTGAATCGAATTATTTCTATCATAAAAAGCCATAATATTTTTTCCTCTGTTTGCAACAAAATGAATGAATCTTCAAATAAGCATAAATCCAATGTTGAATGCACTAAATATTCAAAATTGATTGAGAACATCTCATTCAAATAAACAATTTCCCACTTCTCAAGTCAGGAAAGAAAAGGAAAATGCAACTCTTTACAAAAAGTCAAAGGATCTAAATTGCCTCCTTTTGAAAACTATGTAATGAACTAATCTGTGTTAGTTTTGTCTTGGCATGATAATTAGCATCCATTGAAGGAAGAAGTGACATGTAGGAAGACTTCTTCTGTGCAAGGAATAGTGAGGGCGCCCATTGGATGATTAAATCCAAATTCTTCTTCTGCTTGACTTAGCAACTCTTGGAATGAAGGTTGATTCAAATAAGATACAGGGATAACAAACGTCTTTACATCCTCTCCAACACATACTGCAAGATATCCCTTTGGCACCTCACTTGATTTTGAAGAAGCTGCCTTTGTAGCAAATGAAGCCCTTCTCATTCCTGGTAAACGAAAACCCATTTTGTGTTCAGGAGAACAAGATCAGAGAAAGCTCAAATTTAGATGCTTCAATATATTGCTGTTGAATTGCTATGCTTCTGAAATACATGCAAGTATGAGTATTATAGATGGATGGATTTGTTTTGCGTCAATAATTTGGTGGGTGAGGTTATGTGATAGGGCCTATTGGATGACAAGAGCTCACGAGCGATCACATGGTGTTGTCTTGGTGGTCTATTTCAAAAAGAAAGAAGTCAGGAAGTACCAAATGAAGAGAGGATATATAATAGATGAATGGTTGGCTGAATGAGGTGAAGTCCAATCTGGGACATGAATGATAAAGATCACATGATTGTGCTTTATGTCTTTGTCAAATATCTAGATGGATCATTAGAAACAGTTCAAAGCTTAATGTCTATCTAAAAAAATTTATAGTCGTCATATGAAGTTATAAACATGCTTGAGACATCTCGTATACATACATATATATATATATATATGCTTTCTTTCATCAGTTCAACTGATAGCATGTAGAGATGCATTTAATTTAAAAGTATAAATAGAAGTTCGCATTTCTATAGATTCAGGTTAAGAAGTGGTCTGCTACAAAAATAAATAAATAAATGGAGAAAAAAATCACCAGCAACTTTGAAAACTACTACTAAAATAGTTGGTAACGTACGTCTTTTGCAGCACATATAACTATTTCGAAAGCAAGAAATATCGTTATCAAGCCATCTGATTAATAAATGAGATAGATTAAAATCTTAAAATCTTGCAGAGGCAAGAAACTAAAGGAGTATTATGGGGATACCTTGGGTAACCAAAAACAATAAAAAAAAAAGACAAAAGAAAGCGAAGAAAAAAAAAGAAAAGAAACTAAAGGAGTCCAAAATATTTACGAAATCCAATGGTCACTATGCACCGAAGGAGATTATATTTGATACAAATCATCTAGGGTTAAAGTGTAAATTTGTTACTAAACTATAAGTTAAGTTTAGGAACATCTAGAATCCTAATAAACTGATTTTCGGTGCAATGTTTTCCTTCAATTTTTCAAAACAATATGATATTGTTTCTATTATTAACAAATATTAACTTTAATCATTAGTTAACTAACAAAAAATATAGAAAACGGTGATATTGTACCATTTAACACTTCTAGAAAGTTGATTCACCGTTTAACCCAACAATCTATTATAAAACAAGCTAAATGTATCTAGAAAGTTGAATTTATATAATGATGTTACAGGCTATTGAATTTAGTTCACATATTTTTATTAGTTGAGATAATATCATTGGAGACAAATACATATGGTGTTTCCTGATCTACCCTTATGGAATTTAATTACACAGTTGAAATTAGAAAGTAACATAATATAATTTGTCCAGGAAATTTATAATTTTTTTATTACCAAATAAAACTAAAAATTCTTTGAAGAGATTCAAGGTATTAATATGCTTGAACTTATATAATAAGAAAAAGAGGGAGGAAATCTTTACATGACAAAATCACTATCTAACTTGCCTTCTTTACAAAATTGTGCTGACTAATCTAATCGTTAAAGTTGTTGTAATGACCTAAAATTTTAAAATATAATAATTTTTCTCAATTGATATTTAATTTATTTATTTTAATTGTAGGATAAATGAGGAATAGTAGTTTGGTGAAATTTATACTAGCTACTTATATGTATATTTAGAGTTTGAATCTTACTTAAATTAAATGTTAGTTGTATTTTTTACCGGGAGAAAGTGCTAAAGTGCTTTTGCCTTTGCCTTTTACTAGTGCTAAAGTGCTTTTGCCTTTGGAGATAACAATAATAATAATAATAATAATAATAATATCTGACTGGGTCTTTGTTTGTAATTTCCCCATCAACTTTTACATTTTATTTTTCTTCTTTATCGGTGAGCTACAGATGAGAGGAGTGAGAGAGAGCATGAGTTAGTCTCTGTTTGTTCTTCTTTTCCCCTCATTGTTGGTCCATTTTTCTCTCCCTCATCACCGACTATCCTTCCACCGTCATCAGCCACCGGCTATCCTCCCCCGGTCAGCGCCAATCATCTTCTATGGTGTGGGAATCATCGGATCTTCACCTTGGTCTGCTGCCTTGTTTCCTTTCTGATCTTTTCTACTTCATCCTCGATCCAGCCACCTCTGTCCTTTGCTCTTCAACACGCTGCTGATGGAACAGGAGCTCTACTTGCTGCTGTTGTGATCTCTGCCCAGAACCACAGCGTTGTGGTGCAAATCGTGAGTCCTTTCCTCCCCTGTTCTGTGGTGAATTTCCTTTTTCTTTCCTTGATCTGTGCTTCTCGTGAATCTCCGTTTTTGAGCATGGTTGTCGAAACTTTCTCCTTCCTCGCATTGTCATTGCTCTCCCTGGTTCGGTGTGTTGGTGGGTGCTATTATTAGGCAGAAGCTTAGAATTCTTCTCCTCACTGAATCCCCTGTGTGCGTGTCTTTTAATGGTTGATACTGTAATTTGTTCCTCTTTGCTGAATCTGTGCGTGTGGGAGAGAATGATTAGTGTGAAATTTCTATTTTTCCTGTTCAATGTGCTGTGTGAATTTTCCTTCTTCCTCTGCTGCACGTGCTTGTGGAAAAGGGGTTGTGGAATTAAGGTGAATTTTAATCCAATGAAGATGATTTAGTGTGGGCTTGAGTTGTATTAAAATTTATATTGATTTTGTAAAATGAATGGAAGTTGATTTATTCATTTATTTATGTTGGAGAATTTTTGGAAAGTAAAAATACATAGGAAGAAGCTTGATAATGATTTGAATTTAATGCCCACGAAGTGTTTGACAAAATGACCAAGAGGAATTTTTGTTATATAATAACATGATATACATATGATGAATATATTGTTGATTAAATAAATTACCATTAGAAGCTAATTACTCTCTTTGATGAGAGTTGAAAGGTAAATAGTTTAATTATAGATATAAGAAAACCTTTGGAAAGGGAGTTATGAGAAAAAGCACTTGATTTTATGGTTTAGATATTGAGCATAGAAAGAAAGATTTTGATCTAAAGTAGCAAATATATATGATAAATAGGCCATCATTGATTAAACAATGATGTTAAGCATTCGTTCTTTATGGTGAAAGTTAAAAAAGAAAGTAGAGACTTTTGGAAGAGACATTTGAGCTAGCAATTTAAGAACCAATTAGTAGTCATTTTTGGGATATCATTGGGATATTTGATCCAATGTTGGAAAAGATAAAAGTGAAGGTTTTCTTTCTTTTATTTCTCTAAGTTGTTTTGGATTTCAATATTTTGGGTGGTAAAGCATGATTGGGGAAGTGACAATGGTATTATTTGAATATTAAGAATTTTAGGGCAAAGCATTGACCCTTGAGGACTAGTTTGTACTACTAGAAAAATGCAAATTAGTGTGAGAATTTAGCGACGAATCATCTATTCCTCTCTAAAATATCAAATTAGTGAGGAAATTAGTGAGGGATGTTGATTTCATAGCTTGACTTAAAATTAGTGAGGGAATTAGCGAGGAACTGTCAATCCCTCTCTAAAATAAGAGAATAAGCGAGGAAAATAGCGAGGGACTACCAATTCCTTTCTAAAATAAGATAATTAGCGAAGAAAATAGCGAGAGACTATCAATCCCTCTTTAAAATAGGATAATTAGTGAGAAAAATAGTGAGAAATTGCCAATCTCTCTCTAAAATAAGATAATTAATGAGGAATTTAGTAAGAGATTCTATCCCTAGCTAATTATTGCAAAAAAAAAATTAACTTTTGACAATGACTTTTAATTATATATTTAATTATTTTCATTTAAAAATAATAATTAAATTTAAAAATTAACTAAAATATTCATAATAAAATTGTTTAATATTTTCTTTATTTTAAGTTGATTTTCATTAATAAAATAATATTTTATTAAAAATATAATATAAAGAATAATTTAAATAAAATATAAATATTTTAACATATTAATAATTGAAAATAAAATTTAATGTGTATATGTGTGTATCTTTGTAATAGATTATTAGATATATTTATGTAGTTAAATAATATATATATACATATTTAATTCCTCATACAATAATTGTAGGTGCCTTTCAATTCAAATGGCAAAGAAGGAGAGTATAAGGCTTGGAAGGTATGAGATCAAGAGTTCAAGTCTTGACTTTGGCATAAACATGATGAATATATGATATGGTAAGGAGTAAGTGATATAGCACAAGGTAGACAATAACGTGTCATGAGTTGTTGCACATGTGGCGGGTAATGGGGCGCGAGATAGTATGTGATATGGTGATTGACAAAGCACGAGGTTGTTGGTGACATATCATAAGCTAACATCACACATGGCAGGTGATGTGGCACAATTATGCTTAAATATAAGCATATTTAGCGAGGGATTCGTGAGGGACTAGTTCCTTATTAAAGTTATTGAATTTTAAATAGTATTAGTGAGGGATTCAATCCCTAGCTAATTTTAGCAAGGGATTGAATCCCTTGCTAAATCCCTCACTAATTAGCAAGAGAAATACAATTTCTCACTAAATTTAGCGAGCCCTTTTTTAGCTACGAATTTAGCGATAGACAAAATCCCTCATTAAAATGCAATTTAACTATGAAAAATAGCATTTCATTTTTCTAGTAGTGTTAGGAGCAAGTTATGTACTTGAAACTTTACAGATGAGTGGATAGCGTCCCAACTGATTCATCAATAAAATTCTTTTTCTAATATATTGTTTTACATATAACATTCAATAACAATTATATTACGTATTTAATATTTTATTAATTAAATTATTTCTATCTTTGGAATTTATAAAGAAATGTTGAAGGATATTTGAATTGTGGCATGTGTATGTGTTTTTCTTATGAAAAATACTTTCAAATTAATGAGATTATTTTTATCAACTCTAGTTATTTTTGGGTTACTCATTAAATGCCAAACATGGACGTTAGTTATAAAATTTTATTTTGGCTAGTTTCTTTTTATGTTCAAAATTATTCATACAAGTTTGACTTTGAGAATGGAAATTGTATTTTATAATGATAATTTTCTCACATGTTTGAAAATGAATTTAGAGGGGATTTTACATAGAACACCAGTTGCTAACAATAGTCCCGTTAACCCTTGGCGCGCCATGGTTAATAAATATCTAGTTTGATTTTCATGAGCTTTGTTATCACATTTATTACTCGTGGGTCTCATACCAGCATTTGTTTTTATGGATTCAAGCCGCGTTTGGTTAGCATTACCGTCGTGGACTTTGTGTCCACATTTGTTTCGTAGCTCAAGTTGAATTTGGTTACTTTCAATTGTGGACTGTATGTCCACGTTTGTATTCATGGCATAAGCCACTCTTGATTATTTATTCTCTTAAACTGTGTGTCCACGTTTGTAAATTGTTTTGATAAATTCTCAAAAATATGAATTTTTAATTAATTGATGATTTCACTCTAATGGTTTTTAATTAGAAAATGTTATTATTTTTAATTATGTATTTATTTAATTATTTTTACATGTCAAGATCAAATGTCAAAGTTATTTTGTCATTATAAATAATTTAACTATTTATTATGGAAACTATATAGAACTTTTATTTTAAGTTGACAAATTTGATTATATCGAATTGCTTTCTCATAATTTATATAATTATTATATTTTATTCATTGTGATATTCTACAAAATATTATGGTCGGGATGTTATTCACTAGAAAGTTATTTCGATTTCAAAAAGCATAGTTGACACAATACGTTCTGCTTTCCAGTGAGGGAATTTTTGCTGAGCTTGGTGGAGATTTGTTCTATAGATATTTCCTATTAATATAAATACGAATTTATGAATTATGTCATCAAAAATATGATTAGATGCTCCACATAAATCATAGTTAAAGTCTTGATTCTCTTTGTTATATTGTCTATCTTTTGTTGAGGAGTGGAGCTCCGTAGTGCTAGGTATAAATTGTAAAATTTCTATTGAAGAGATTTGAGAGATCCTACTTATAGGGAAGGTGTTGCTAAAATTTTTACAAAAAGTTTAATATTTTAATTATGTGAAAAGTGAAATTAGATGTATACAATTAGGCGGATAGTAAGTTAAATGTATTAATTTAGAACTTTTCTTAATCAAGGCTTTAAAAGATGGGTGTTTTAGTGCACATCCCATACTAGTTACTCTCATATTTCGGGACATGACAATTGTGTTTCATGCTAGCTAGCATTCCTTGGAAGAAATGACTTTCAAGAAAATGTCTTCTTGCAAAGAATAATGAGAGCTCCTATTGAATGATCATATTCAAATTCTTCTTCAACTTCACTTAACAGCACTTGAAATTAAGGTTGATTTAAATGAGATGTAGAATCACAAACCTCTTTATCTCCTCTCCGGCATATATTGCCAAATATCCCTTTAGTACTTTACCAGAAGTTCTTTTGACTCCAAGAAGGCGAAAACCCATTGTTTTATTTTAGTTTATTTTATTTTTTTGACTAAGAAGAATAAGAAGAAAATGTTTGAATGTTAATGCCAGAGAGTATTGTGAAATATTTGTTTCTTTCCTCTGAAAGCATAAAAGTATGAGTATATATAGATGAATTATAGAGATAGAGATTAATTATTTGAAGACAAGGGCAGATAGAGATCACATGATGCTATCTTGAAGGTCTTTTTCAATAATAATAATAATAATAATAAGTCAGGATGAGCCAAATGAAGATAGTCCAGAGACATGTGGATGAGAAGCATCTCATGATATTGTTTTATACATGTCTTTCTCAAATGTCAAGAAATTTATGGTTGTCATTTCAAGTTGTAAAAATACTCAAGACATGTCATGACTCAAAAATTTGACGTGACTGACATGGGATATGAACATAAACACACATCCCTTAAACCTTGATAAAAAAAACTCTACTTTAATATTTTAATGTATTACAAATGGAAATAAAAAAAATATTATTGCAACACTTTTTACTAGCAAGATAATTTAAAATTCTTTGTAGAAATTTTGGCAAAACCTCCCCTATAATTGGAACCTCCTAAAATCTCAACAACAACCATTTACAAAACGAAATCAAAAATAATGTGCTTTGCTCAGCCACACAGCCAAACAGTATAAATTATAGATCAGGACCCTATCTATAGTTATCATAGAGTATCTAAAACATAATCTCAAAATAATGCCTAATTAAATATTTACATCAAAAAGAAAATATTCTCAAAAGATCTCCTAGCCAATTCAATAATGAGCCTCTCAACGATCCTTAAGAAGTGCAGATCGCTTGCATTATCTAAGACTAAAAATATTTTTTTAGTGAATAATATCTCAATAATGAAATTAAAAGGTTCAAGATAAATAAATTTATCAAGAAAATTGGTGCACAATCAAGAAAACATCAATAAAATAAAAACTAAATTTGGAGATTAAGAGATTCTATATAACTTCCAATATACTGAACTAATAAATTTACAATGACAAAACCTTAACACTTGATCTTGTATAATCAAAATAAAATAGATTAAGTGAATAAAAATTGTAACATTCACTATTTAAAATCAATAAAGTGTGTACATATCTTCACAAATCAATTAAATCTGAGCAATTTTCAAAATAAGTAACAGATGTGGACACACAATCTATGAGGGTGAATAACCAAACGCGACTTATGCTATAAAAACAAATGTGGACATACAATTTACGAGAGTAAATAACCAAACGTAGTCAAAGCCACAAAACAAATGTGGACACACAGTCTATGAGGGTAATACTAATCAAACACAGCTCAAAACAATGAAAACAAACGTAAGTATGAGACTCACAGATAACAAACATGAGTATGATACTCATGAAAGTCAAACTAGCTAATTATAACCATGACGCCAAGGGCTAATGGAACTGTAATTAGTAGCCAATGCTCTGCATACAGTCCTCTAAAATCAATTTTTCAAACATCTGAGAAATTAATCATTTTCAAAATAAAATTTTGTACTTCCAATATCAAACTCGCATGAACATTTGAAAACCCCATTTCTTCTCAATATAAACTTCTTCACTAATTTCACATTTGCCTTTATCAAATGAAATTACTATTTAAGCTAATAAAGCTTTTCATCAACTTTTAACATATATTTTACAATGAATATATAGAGACATATTATATTTTCATTACTTTTCACCATATAAATTACAACTGCAAGAGTTTAAAACAATATAATTAACAAAATATTAAATACTTGAAATAGTACATGATATATACTTAAGAAAATAATATTTTAATGAAAAGAAAGTTGTTAGTAAATTTGTTGGGATATTATCCACTTACCTGTTACAGTTCCAAATCTAAAGATTTACTTCTTCCAACTCCTAAAAAAATTATCTTCTTCTCAACATCCTATGTAAAATTTATAAAGAATTGATTAATGGCCTTCACTCAGATCACACAAATTTCCTTCCAAAGTCACTACAACAAAATCAATTAAATTTCAAATCAAATAATGTATGCCTTAGCTTCTTCGATCCCTCAACAATTGTATAAATTACTTTCTATCCAAATAACTTGATTATACTTTAATTTGTTTTCTCAACATCCATTAAGGAAATAATTTCCTTCTGATAATTGTTTTAATTAATCAACAATGTATCCATCATGCCTATATGTCAAACTCACATTTAGACATTTTATTAAATACCCCGTAGCCATTAATCCTCAAACTAATATCAAGCTTTTCTCTATTCAATTTCCTTCCTTCAATTTCTATTACACTTTATTTATTTATTTTTTATTCAACACTTTGTTTCTATCCGACTCTCCTCAAGTGCTTATACAACTAAACTTGTATATAGACACACAACACCTTTAATCATTATAAAATTTTAGAGTTCTTCCATCACCCATTTTATCGAACACGTGGATTCCCAAAATCAAGTTTTAAGACAATATTATTATTTAATAATTAACTATGTGATTCTCCATATTCAATTGTCTCACAATAATTTTATAATCAAAATTTTTCACAAAACTCAAGTTACATCCATAAATAATTAACATCTAAATCAAATCTATCCTTGTAAAAGTTTATAAAATTTTGGAAAATTCATAACCAAACTCAACTCCTTTCTAACGGATACTTCCTCGAACCTCTTGTAGATATAAATATTTAAATTTAATTCTAAGCTCTTATCTTCAAATCACATTCCCACAATTCCCAACATCAACACTTGAATTCATCAAAATTTTTAATTATTATTCTTATGATATATATCTATATATACACACACATAACCCAATGTTAAACCCAAAGAATAAATCAAACTCCCATCCAACTTCATCAATAACACTAACAATAATTGAATTACCTTATCAATTGGAGTCAATTCAGCTCACTAAATTTTTTTCCCACAGACCTAAGGAGCAAAGAGGGACGAAGGGAGAGGATCAAGCTTCCATAACTACCTAAGAGCACTACCACGAAGCAAAGACAGAGAGGGCACGGATCGACAGCAACACAGAAACGGCAGAAGTCTCTGACCTCGGTGAAGCTCCTTACATCAGAAAACGATGGCGACTCTAGCATTAACGGCAGCTCCAGCAGCGACAGTGACGGACGAATGAACTAAACAGCAGCTAGCAAGGGCGAATGATTGACTGCACGAAAACAGGGGGGAAGGAATCGCAATCTGGACCTCTCAGCAGCGGCGGAGGACGTGCTTGCTCACAGCCACGCCGGCAATGTTCAAGACGGTGGATGACGGCGAAGAACGAACAAAGGAGGTGAGGGTTCCTGCTCTCTCTCACACTCTTGCTCTAGATTGTGAAACTCGAGAGAAGCAAGAAGAAAATGAACAAAATGTGCAATCTCTGATTAAGGGTAATAGAAATTGGCTGAAGCTCCTCCCTTTGTGCGTTAGAGATTCGAACCCATTGCCTATGTTTTCAAGGTCCAAAATTATTGCCACTGAACCTCTTTAATGAGACTATCTCAAATTATATTTAGAAATAGTTAAATCACATAAAAATAGATTTTAAAATTTTAATTTTTTTTATAGGCCATTACAAGACATCTCTTAGGCTTCTCCTATATCTTCATTAGTCCAATTGAGACATGTTGGAGTAGCATTCAATTGAAAAGAGCAAGTATTGAGCCTGTGAAAAGTGTCTTACAGGATTGCAATAGACATGCTTCTTGGATCAAGTTAATAAAATGTCTGGAAATTTATCTCAGAGGGGAATATTTTTCTTGGCACATTCTTAAGTGAAACTAAATATATAAAGACTTGAAAATATTGATGAGATTGTTAATAAAGTTAATGATGGAAGTCGTATGAACAAAACAATTTTTCCTTCCCAGGCTTCCTGTTCTTATTCAAATCTCTAATCAAATTGTGAAATTCGATAGCAGAACAAACCGATGGAGCTATAGTGTACACTTGATGAACTAAACATTTTCTCTCTGCCCTTTAAATTTTAATTAGTAATTACCTTAATTTTTTTATCTATTTGTTGGACCTCACCTGAACAAATCTGTTTGACTTCAAAATTCATGGTTCACTCACACACTTGAATCAAAGTTAAGGTAATAATCAACTAATTAACGATTATGCTGGAAAGTATCTTTTCAGTATAATCAAATTAATAAACAGTTGAAGACAACTATATATATACAAAGAAAAATGCATTTTGCAGTTGTCCCTTCCCACCTTTAATTAATTTCCTGTAAATAAATTTACAGAACAATTAGAGCCTATACTATCTATGTTCTTATTCATATCGCTAATAAAACCGCGTAATTCAATAGCAGAACAAGAAGCTCTCAACAACCAATGACATATGAACCCATGGAGCTACAGTTTACATTTGATGAAGTTAACATTTTCCCTCGGCTCTCTAGGAATTAGCTTATATTTATCTATTTTTACTTGATTCTCAAGACAAACTTGGACCTCACAAGAACATATCTGTTTGATTTCAAAAGTCATGGTATATGTTGGAAAGTATATTTTCAATATAATCAAATTATATATAAGGAAAAATATATGAAATCGAGGTCGGATAATGCTTCAAGATGTTTTCTTGTGGTCAAGCAATAAGATATTACAGAGCAAGAAGGACCATAAGAAATCGCATGATATTGTCTCTAATGTTCTTTCCGGGGCTCAAGATGTTAAATGAGAGTGCATTACAACTGTCAAGATAACTAATATTGGAGAGATAGATTAAAATCTTGACATCTTGATGGTGACAAACCAGTGAATTGAAATCACATATTTTTATAAACTGATGACATCGTTGAAGACTAAAATGTTAATGAATTTCCAACTCCTACCCGTACAAGAAATTATTATTGTGTTAAAATTAAATTCAATCCCCAGGAATTAAAAAATCACTGAGTATCAATAAACTATTTTCTTAGTCTTCTTAAGATTCTCATAGATTAATTTGCATGCACTCATATAAAGATACTTTTATTACCTTCAAGCAAAATATTTATTTGAATTTACTATATTCAAGAATCTTATTTTCTGCTGAATTTTTCTACAAGAAAAAATCCTTAGTCTCCTGAACTACAAGTTCAATGCCAGAAGATGAAGGTGACATTTTTCTTCATAAATTTCTCACTTTGGTACACAATTTTTCTCTTCCCAAGTAGGGAAAGAAAAGGAACAAAATTCTTTACAAAGCAAAAAGATATAGTACAAAATTGTGTTGGCTAATCTATGTGTATCTTGTCTTTGTCAGCTAGCACCTATTGAAAGAAGAAGTGACATTAAGGAAGACATCTTCTCTGCAAGGAATGGTGAGAGCCCCCATTGGATGATCATATCCATATTCTTCCTCAACTTGGCTCAACAGCTCTTGAAATGAAGATTGATTCAAGTAAGATATAGGAATCACAAACCTCTTCATTTTCTCTCCAACATAGACTGCAAGATATCCTTTTGGCACTTCACATGATTTTGAAGAAGCCACTTTTGTGGCAAATGAAGCCCTTCTTGTTCCTGGCAAATGAAAGCCCATTTTCTGTGTTTAAGAGGATAAGAAGAAAGTGCTCAAATTTAGATGCTGTAGAGTTGTGTTGTTTCTGATCCATGCAAGTATGAGTATATATAGATGAATGGATTTGCATTTTCCTTCAATAATTGGTGGATGAGAGATTATGTGATTGGGCCTACTTGAAGACAAGGGCTCTTTGAGATCACATGGTTGTGTCTTAGAGGTCTTTTTCAAAAAGCAACAAGTCAGGAGGAGCCAAATGAAAATAGAGGACATGGAAATTCCATTTGGTTAAGATATGATCGATGAAGAGTCGGCTTAATGAGTTGTAGTCCAGTCCACAGAAACATGATGAGAAACATCACATGATTCTGTTGCATGTCTTCGTCAAATATGAAGAATGATATCATTTGAACAGTTCAAGCATTAATGTCAATTAAAGTTTTACAGTTGTCATTTATGTTCCAGACATGCTTAGACATCTCTTATGCTTCCTTATAGCAAAAGCATGCTGGAGTAGCATTTTAGTGAAAAGTATGTATGAGTAATGGTTGGCATGCATGTCTATAGATTCAAATTAAATATTTAAGTTGTATTCATGTCTCTAATACAGTTAAAGATGACTGGCTGTGCATGGGATAAAAGGGAAAATAACACCCTTGTGCATTTCTCTGCACAATGACAATGATATTTAATTTTAAATTATCAAAAGCCCCATTTTCATATTCCTTTCTTTTTTGAATCTTAAAGTCCCAAAACTTAATTTTATTTGGAAATCATGGTAAAAAAATGTAAATATATAATTGAGTAAGTTATTTGCAGTTAAGCTTCCAGTATTTACTAATAATTTCTTATTGTCGATAGAGCATATTAGCATCAGGCAATTAATCCTTGTAACCGGCCCTCCATAATAACATAAAGCTTGTTATTATTATTATTATTGTTGTTATTATTATTATTTGGAAATCATGCACTACAAAAAAAAAGCACACTTTTGGTGACAACAAAAAGTCACCGTCAAAAGTCCAAAAGTCACTGCTAAAAGTTTTTAGCGGCAACTTTTTGCGTCGCTATTAAAAGGTTGTCACTATAACAACCGTCGCTAATAGTTTTTGGGACGACAAATATTGTTCACCACCAAAAGTATACTTTTATTGGTGACATTTGTGGTTCTTTGTTATAAAAGTATTTTTGGTGCTAACAAATGTCGCCGTTAAAGACTTTTCGTAGTGACAAACTTTTTTTTAATAAATAATAATTTATTTTATGCCATATCATTATGCCACATGTGTATCACGTAATACCATGTCGCTTGCCATATATGCGACAGATGATGCCACGTCACTTGTCATCTTGTGCCACATCACAAGCCACGTGTCCGACAAATGATGCCACATCACTTCGCCATCTCATGCCATGTCACACGCCATGTGTGCACCTCCTCAAGCCATTTCATGCACTACGCCACTATCTCGTTTCACGTCACTCGCCATGTGTGTGCCACCTAATGCGCCATGACACCACCACGCGTGCACACCACCTACCACATGTATGCCTCCTCAAGTCACCTCACACACCACGTTACCACCATGCACCACATCATATATTTGTTGTAAAATATGACGAAGCCAAGGTTTAAACCCTTGACTTTTTTCACTTCCAAGCCTAAGCCTTCTTTCTTTGCTAGTTGAATTGAAATGTATCTACAATTATCATATGTAAAATTAAATATATATTATGTAACTGCATATACACATATCAAATAATATATTATTAAAAGATACACATATATTACATTTTATTTTTAATTATTAATATGAAAAATGATTTATATGAGTATTGAAATTTTAATTTTAATAAAATATTATTTTTTACCAATAAATATTATTTTTTTTAAGAAAATGAACTTAAAATAAAAAATTTAAAATATTAAATAATATTCTTATATACATTGTAACCAATTTTGAAATTTTTTTTATTTTTTAAATGAAAATTATTCAGTATATAATTTATTTATAAATATGTATTATATTATTTTATGTTAAATATCTTTACTTTTTTTCTCCATATTTTTTTTCTAAAAAATTGATAAACTAAATGATTAAATGTTTATCTTCTATCAAAATAGCTAAATGTTTCCCCTCTTTTATTAAAAATATATTTTATCAATAATTTTTCAATATCTTAAAAATTATTTAAATAACAAATTAATTTTAAACACGTAGATTTTGTTAATAGTCATTTTGAATAATTTTAAAAATGAATACTAATAACTTTTACAATATATAATAATTACAAGAATCTTATATGTAATCAATTTAGTTAACATCTAATCATCCTCAACCTCATATACACCATTTGTATATCAAGCTAAGATCAAATATGCAATATGTCAAGTAGTCTACAATATTATTTATATCTCATGACATTTGTATAACTTTAACATCAAAATGCCATTCATGTATTTGTATGTAAGTAATAATTTATGTATAACTTAACCTAATTATAATTAAAAGTAATAACCCATCAAGATTTTAATTAATCATATTAAAATACTAGCTTAATAACATATTTCTTAAAAAATATGAGCTCTATATGTCTAAAAAAAGATTATGAATAATAAAAAATTAGAAATAATTTAATAATTAAACTTAGCACACCTTGACTACTATTTTTTTGTTTCATGATCCTATATATCATTTATTTCTAATTCTATATAAGAAAAATAAGAAACTTAATTTCATCAATATATATTTTGAATGATTTTATTTAATTTCAAATTTTTTAAAAAATTCATACTTTAAAATTATTTCATATAATTTAAACTTATATTTAATTTTTTAAAAATATTTTTGATGGCAATAAATGTCACCACTAAAAGTGTATTATATAAGTTATTTTTAATTTTAAATTATTTTTTATAAAAATACTTTTGGTGGCCGATTATAGAAATTGTTTTTAATTTTTAAAATATTTTTATAAAAATATTTTTGGTGGTGACAAATGTTACCGCTAAAAGTACACTTTTAGCGGCAACAAATCAAGGTAGACATCAAAAGTGAACTTTTCATGGTGACTTTTAATTGTCATTGGCAAAAGTATTTTTGGTGGCGACTTTTAGTGGTAACAATTTCTCACCGCCAAAAGTCCACTTTTCATGATGACTTTGATTTGTTGCTGCTAAAAGTTCACTTTTAGTGGTGACTTTTTCAGTTGCTGCTAAAAATCGCCGTCGAATGTCTTTTTTTTTTTTAATATGATGGTCTTTCAATGCCATTTTCAAAATGTGATGTTCTTGAATATCATTTATGCGCCTTTCAAGGTCCTCAAGTGTTAATCAAAAATAAAATAAAAATACAACAAAGTCAGTGATGTTTTTCTGGTGAACTCAAGGATCAAGATGCTCCAAACGGACAAGGACCGCAAGGGATCACATGATATTGTCTTACAGTTTCTTTTATTTTCAAGGATACCAAGATGTTAAATCAAGAGATCAGTGCAATAATGCAACCACCAAACCAATATATAGATTAATTCATTGACATCTTAAGGAGGACCTATATTGATTGATATTAAACTTTGTTTGTGCTAAATATCAAACTTGTATATTGGCAAGACCATGTGGAGATTACGCATGAAGTTTGCTATATCTAAACTTGAACGATCAGATTTTACATAAAATATTCGTTCTATGGTCTCGATGCTCAAACTATAAGCCAAATGAATTATATTATGAAATCTAGTGGCCATCGGTTGTAAATATCTATTTAAACTTCCAAATTTTTACTTGGATCTGACTTGTTTTTATGGAGAAAATATGATTACGGGTGACATAGGACTAGATTAATAATTCAATGTCCATAATCCACCAAAGAGAATTGATCACGAGAATTTTAATAAAACAAAGTGGACGAAGAGAGAGACAAGCCATTGATTGGCTTAATTTACCAGTCAAAAAAGGTTCAACTCAGTAGACACTCAGAACTTAGTGAGATAAAAATGAAATGTTTCTATTCACAAATTTCTAACTGGATAAACAATTTTTTACAAAGAAAAAAAAAATACCCAAAAAATCTATACAAGGCAAAAGGAAGACATCTTCTCTGCAAGGAATGGTAAAGGCACCAATTGGATGATCGTACCCAAATTCTTATTTGGCTTGGCTTAACAACTCTTGAAATGAAGGTTGACTCAAGTATGATATGGGAATTGTATTACAAAACTCTTCATTTCCTCTCCAACATATACTGCAAGATATCCCTTTTGTACTTTAACTGATTTGAAGAAGCCACTTTTGTAGCAAATGAAGGCCTTCTCATTCCTGGCAAACAAAACCCCATGTTTTGTGCTTAAGAGGAAAAAAAGAAAGAAAGAAAGAAAGTGCTCAAGTCTAGATGCCTGAGGATGTTGTTGTAGAATTGTGTTGCTTCTGAAATGCATGCAAGTATGAGTGCGGGTATATAATATATATATAGATGAATGGATTTATTTTCCTTCAATAATTGGTGGATGAGAGGTTATCTGTGATGTGGCCTATTGGGAGACAACGGCTCTTGGAGATCACATGGTTATGTCTTGAAGGTCTTTTACAGAAAGCAACAAGCAGGACGAGCCAAATGTAGAGAGGACTTGGAAATCCATTTAGTTGAGATTATATCACTTATGAAAGGTTAGCTTTATGAGGTGTAGTCCAATCCAGAGACATGGATGAGAAATATCACATGGTTTTGTTTGATGTCTTTGATACAAGTAGGATCATTGGAACTTTGCAAACCTTAATGTTTCAATGAAGATTTTTATAGTTGTCAGTTTGATGCCTTGACACACTTGAGGCATCTCGTAGACTCTCTTTATGTTCACAAGTCCAGCTGATAGCATGTACATTGGAGCAGCATTCGGTTAAAAAGTGCAAGTAAATGTTGGAATATTGTTTGGAATGTGTTGGAATATTTTTAAGGGAGAATCGCAGTGAGGGCTCTTGGAGGAGGAAAAAGAGCAGTGAGGCCAAACACAACTAAAAGTTTATATATTCACAAGTACAAATTCATCAATTTACATCTGAATAGATAAACTTTCAGCTATGTTCAGCCATGGCCGCTATTTTTTCTCCTCTTGAAGCCCTCATTGTCATTCGCCCTATGTTCAAAATGAAAAGACATCTTTTTTGAAAAGTCATATCCTTATAAATTAAGGAATTTTATGAAGAGTTATGTAGGGTATTATAATATAATTATCACCAAAGTCATGTCATTCTATTTTCTTAAGGCATATTTGAAATGTTACAAAACTCAAAGGTGTCTTAGTAAAAAGAAATGTTATTTCAAGAGAACTTTATATATTAAAAAATATTACTTTTTATGAAAAGTTATTATAAATAACCCTTGGTTATATATTAATTATTAAACTATACTTTATTAAACTATACTGTTTTTTTGGCAAAAATTATTAAACTATATTAGTTCATGAATTGACTTAGTGTTACGACCTTTAAGTAAAAAATTTTATTACTTCGAAGGAACCACTTCATTATCTGTAATTAATACATCTCACCATCATTTATTTCCCACATCCAACTATTTAAACTCATTGCTTTTGTCTTTAAGTGAACAAGAAAATTTGTCATCAGCCTAATTTGCATTCAGAGATTAGAATCATAGGGAGAATTAAGCCCATGTCTTAAAGACGTCGTGCACAAATTTTCTCTCCCTCTCTTCTTCTTTCTACTCTTGAGAGAAACATTCTGCCAAAGATTTTCTGTTTGAATGCCATGCCAACCTTTCTTAGTATATAATGATTATAATTTTATCTGTTTTTTTGTATCAGTAGACATCTATCTCTATCCATGATATAACATGGTTAAAAACCATCATGGGAAATGCTAATTGATCAAGCTAAATAATTTGTCTTTATAATAGTGCTCGTAATATGACATGAAAGCATGTGCATATCAATCCAGAATTTGAATGACCTTCAATATTTTTTGGAAGTTTAAAACCATCATTGTATTGAAAATTATAATGTTAAATCCATGCACAAAAATCTCTATTTATTAGTAGCATGCATTTGAGTCTGTATGGATGTAGAAAAAGAATTTGGAAGAGCCACCCCCAATTGAGTATAAGAATGCTTGAATCTAACCCAATTAAATAGTCATATTAAAAAAAAGTTAGAAAATTAAAATGATAGGCAAATTGATAAGTAAAAACATGTTTAGGGCCTCCAATACATTTTTTTTCTAACCATAATGTCCTGATTTATAAGAAGAGGATGGCAAAGGAAAAAAAAAAGGAAGAAGCATTAATATTAGTCTTATTGTCCTAAGCTATTATTTTTGACCATTGGGCAAGATTAATAATGGTTGCAAGCAATGGCTCTCATCATCCTCTGATTTTGAAATCTTAATAGCCGCGACGATTGGTTTTGGTTTCAACTTCTTTTTGATGGTGTAAATTAGATAAGAAACTATAGTGACACAGGATTCCAACTGCTATTACCATTCCTACGCCTATCGCATATCTTCATGCCCGTTTGGTTTCGATTACATGAATGGGAATTGCATGTGATCTGGATGCAATCTCCACCTGTTGACTGTTTGGTTGCCATTTTGTATTCTAAAGCCCATTATAGAGTGACTCCAGATTACATTACATGTGGTAATAAGGATTACATCAAAAAAACCGATGTAATCCCATTCCTTGTCATGAATTTACTCAAATATCCCTCCCTCTCCTTTTTTTTTCATCCTTCTCCTCCTTATGACTGCGACTTCGACAGCTCCTCCCTCTACCTTCGTACACGTCCCTCCTCATGTCGTCAACCGTCACCTCCCTTCCCACTCCTCATGCTGCTCAAGACTATCCAGCGTCCCCTCCCTCCTTCGTGTTGGTTGATGTTGTAGCAGTA